>NW_007727843.1:119236-186116 GCF_000696425.1 Galeopterus variegatus | reverse complement strand
TGCGATCCGTTGCCGGACACGGAAAAAGACAAAAGAAAAAAAAAAAAAAAAAAGAAAGGGAGATTAGTAAGCATTAGAGAGACACTAGCCAATCTAGCACCAAACTGACGTTTTTCTTCTTATGTAATCAGAAGGATTGGAAAAAAATTGAGAAGGTAATAGCTTTGAAGTGTTTACAAATGCTTTCTCTCTGTGTACCATTTAAAGTCTTCCAGTGGTTTTCTCACTTTGGGAAATACTGACATGGGTGATGGTGCGCTTATTTTATAGATGAGTAAACTGACGCCTATAGGGGAGGAGATTTGTTTGAAGTTGAACCACTAGTCCCACAGTCCTTACTGCCTAGGCAAACCCTCTTCCTCCTTCCTTTTCCTTCTTTCATTTCTCCCCTCTTATCCTTCCTTTTGCTTCCTTCTCTCCCTTTCTCTCCTTTTTTCCTCCCCATCCTCTAAGAGAATTCAGCTGACTCCAGAGTAGTGTAGATATTTAGATGCATTTTTTTTTTTCCCATTTAACTGCAGCGAGGTAGGATTTCATTTTAAGGAACTCAAGTATTTCTCAAAACATTGCATTTCTTGGTGCTTACTGAATTCTAGAAGTTGGGTATAAAATATATAGTAATTTTGTAGGCACTTGTACCCCTACATAAAGTATTTGTTGACATAACTATGAAGTCATCATAAACTTTGCTTTGACTCCTAATTAAATAATGTTGAAAATGTGAGTTTGAAAAAAAATATTGCCAGCAGTTTTTGAAACAGATGTTATCTCAAGTATAATAAAAGGTAGTTTCTTTGATTTTATTGTCTTTTATAGTTTTATAATTTACATTTACAATGATTATAAATGTGATTACCTATTTTAGTGCCTTACGTTCTATTGGAGACAATAGGTACCTGATATAACTCTACCATAATTAGAGTCTAGATCATAATTTGAATTTAAAATATTCCATTATTTTAAAAGTGATTGCTGGGCCGGCCCGGTGGCTCACTCGGGAGAGTGCGGTGCTGATGGCACCAAGGCCCCGGGTTCGGATCCCATATAGGGATGGCCGGCTCGCTCACTGGCTGAGCGTGGGGCTGACAACACCAAGTCAAGGGTTAAGATCCCCTTACCGGTCATCTTTTTAAAAAAAAAAAAAAAAGTGATTGTTATTTACTATTGTTTATTTATTTATTTTTGGTGGCCAGCCATTACAATAAAAGTGTTTTTTTAAAAAATTGATTGTTTACATTTTAATCTGATTTTTATTTATCTTTAAAACTTTCTGAATAACTAAGAAAAAACATTTTCCATTGTCATTTTTTCTTATTTAATTTTGTATTGTTATGGTTGCTTCTTCAAATACAAAAAGAGCAATTTTGTAAACCTATTTTTTAAAAAGTTTGTTCCTCTAGATAATATACAAGAAAAAGATTTGGTTCTGAATTATTTTATTTTATTTATTTTTTTTTTTTTAAAGATGACCGGTAAGGGGATCTCAACCCTTGACTTGGTGTTGTCAGCACCACGCTCAGCCAGTGAGCAAACTGGCCGTCCCTATATAGGATCCGAACCCGTGGCCTTGGTGTTATCAGCACCGCACTCTACCGAGTGAGCCATGGGCCGGCCTTCTGAATTATTAATTTTTAAAACAGAAATACAAGGCCATTATCACATCTAACAGAAATTTTAGAATGTTTTAATACCATTTAATATCCACTGAAATGTCTCAAAAATGTCTTTTTACAGTTGGTTTGTAGAATCAGGATCCAGACAAGGTCCACATGAACTAGTAGCTGTTTTTAAAGAATTATAAAGAGGATTTTTTGAATACCTACTATGTGCCAGGATCTTAGTAGGTCTATTTTTTTAGCAGCCCATCTGTGGGTGGGGAGCAAGGGAGGCAGGGGAGAGGTCTGTTTTCCACACCTGCTAATACGCAAAAAATGGTAGTGGTTTCACATGCAGTTTCCAGGATCACAGAGACCGAGGTAATAGCATCTTTAGGGCTGGCCCGGTGGCGCACTGCTACAGTGCGCCGCTTGGGAGTGCGGTGGTGCTCCCGCCAAGGGTTCGGATCCCACATGCGGACCGGTTCCCACTCACTGGCTGAGCGAGGTGTGGGAGCGACGCCGAGGGTTGCGATCCCGTTGCCGGTCCCGGTCTGGTACGGGCGCAACACTGAGGGTTGCGATCCATTGCTGGACACGAAAAAAAAAAAAAGACAAAAAAAAAAATAGCATCTTTAAAATTCTCAATACAAACATTTTGCACTTGGAAAGAAATTGTGAGTAATTTTCTTATGATAATTGATTTTTCTACTTCTAATTTATTGTACTTTGTCTATGCTGGGCATATCTTTGAACATTTACTGCATATACTTGATAGATCATCTTGTGAAACCTATTCCTAACAGTTTCTAATCCCAGGGACCAAACTAGTGTAGTATATGGTAGGCCACACTTTGTTTAATTGACATTTTAATAAAATTTTTTTAGTATTTGGCAAAGGCCAAAATTTATAATTCACTGCTCTGTGACACTTGAACCCAGGGTATCAATCCAGAGCTTAGTTCAGTGCAGAGATTTGTCAGCATGCCTTGATATGAAGTAAAGAAGACTTCAAACTAGGAGTTTGAAATTTTATTATCAAGCCCCTATGTGCTGTATTTAGAAGAATTTTTACCACTTAAATTTTACAACTTACTTTACACAAAAAAATATAATTTCTCTCTCTCTGAGAGCATACATTGAATAATTTGTGTTCTTTTTCAAAAGAAAGTTTTGGTCTCAAACTGATTTCTTAGCTGAGTTGTGATTTAGCAACTCTGTTGATGTGTAGAATTAGCCTAATTAGTATTTGTATGTGACTAGTGTCTTTCTCTGAGAATTATGTAGTTTGTTTGCTTTTCTATTTTCTTAAAACTGAAATTATTGTGTGTTCACTGTGTGCTCATTATGTGCAACAATCTTATAAGGAGAGTAGCATTTATTGACATTTTGCAGATGGGAGAACTGAGAGCAGTTAAGTGACCTGATCAAGTAAATGGTAGAGAAGGGACTCAAATCCAGGTATGTCTGACTCCAGGGCTTAACACTCTTGGAATCTCAGCACCAACTTCTTGTAGAGGATGATTGTAGAGGGCCATTTGTACCTTAAGGAGTCTAGTATTTAGAAGACATTGCTTTAATGGTGATTCAAGCCTTAAAACCAAACTTCAGAGTAATGCCTCCTCCATTTTTAGGCATGGGGTGAGTGTGCACTTTGAAACTTGTTTGTTTCAAAATCTTGACTTTTTTCTAAACTGGTCATGATTTTTTTTTAAAGCTACTTTTATGTATTTTCAAGGAGAAGAGCAAAGTTTAAATCCAGTTTGTGATGCTGGAGAAATATGCTGTTGTGGGGTTTAGGACAGATCCTTGCCAATGGGGAGGCTAAGAATCAAAGAGCTTCTTGCTTAAGTGCTGGACCTGGGTATGCAGATCTCTTTGTGTGGAATGGGAGGGACTTGTGATACTTAATGCCTTTTAGGAAATAAAGCAAAACAACATTAGGCTACTTAAATACTATTTGGAACAATGTAAATTAAAAACATGAGAGCTATAACATGGTAGGGACTGTAAGTAGTCATTGTGTCCATACAGCTTCAGTTTGCAGTTCAGCTTGTATTTGCATCTGCCTTGTTGAGCTTACAAGTACCCTCTTCTCATTTGACATCATTAGTCAGTATTTGCTTTCTGAAAATTATGGTCACTTTGACTTATTCAGGAATGTGAGGCATATTCTGAGATAGGATTGCTAAAGTCAGATCAGAACAGCTGTATACCGAATAATGATCTCTTACTGTGGAAGCCCAATGTTCCCAGTATTTGACTCAGTTTTGAGATATAGGGAAGTAGAAATGCAATTGTGACATATTATGTTTGTGCTAATGAATGATAATGCCAGTAGTGGAACTTTCCCTCTAAGCCTATTTGTTGAATTTATAGCAAGTATCAAAAACTGTAAGGAAGCATATATTATACAAGTAGAATTGTGATTTTAGTGGGGTAGGTAGAGTAATATCTGTGACACTTAAACATACCCCAGTTATTTATTTCATTGGTCAGGTGATCCGAGATCTGAATGGTTGACCGAGAGGTCAGTTTTCACATGAATGCTGCAGCCTCCTCAAGAAACCAGCATCTCAGTAATAGCACTGAGTGATGACTTAATAAAAGGTCCTATTCCCTATGTGTGTGCGGAGTGGAACAGTTTTCCTTAGAGCTGCTGCAAAGTGGTTTAGATTTTTTAGTTAAGAAATCTTTCCCGAGTCTATTTATATTTGTGTTTTGGAGGGTGAAGATCAGAATGACTTTGCCAATTATGATAATAACAGGTAACTCTTATGGAACATTTACCATGTGCCAGTTGCTATCTTGAGTGCTTTAACTTTTGTTATATCCTTATAACAGCCCCATGAAGTAAATCCTATTGTTCCCATTTTTAGATCAGAAAATGATGAAACTTTTGAGACCATGGTAAGTTGTAGCACAGAAATGCTACAAATGTTATTGCCATTATACAGTTTCTCCCTTCTGTAAAACGGGGGGCTATGGTGGGACTAAAGAGATTAGGGGTGATTCATAGTTTATCCTTCTAGTTTAAAAAAAAAATTCTGAGTATCTTGGTAAACCCTTAAGTGTTCCTCAGATGTTAACATTATATGATTTGTATGTGCACGTGACTGTAATTTTTTTTTTTTTTTCCTTTTTGTCTTTTTTCGTGACTGGCAATGGATCGCAACCCTCAGTGTCGCGCCCGTACCGGACCGGGACCGGCAACAGGATTGCAACCCTTGGTGTTGCGCCCGCACCTCGCTCAGCCAGTGAGCCGCCGGTCTGTATGTGGGATCCGAACCCTCGGCGGGAGTGCCGCTGCGCTTCCCAAGCGGTGCACTGTAGCAGTGCGCCACCGGGCCAGCCCTGTAATTTTTGATAAACTCGTAGACTTTAGAGTTTAAAGGGATCCTAAGAAAATTGGTTTCCTTTTAGTGAAGAGAAAATGGAGGTATAGAAGGGGTAGATCACTTAGCATTACACAAGTGGCTTATTAGTACCAGAGCAAGGCTAGTAGTGTTTGGGTATCTGGCCTAGTGTATCATTTTACTGATGTCTTAGTATTAGGAAATTGCTTTAACATCAAAGTTGTTGTATTTTTTATCTCTGTATAAAGAGCGTTTAGTGGGGCCGGCCTGGTGGCGCACTGCTACAGTGCGCCGCTTGGGAGCGCAGTGGTGCTCCCGCCGAGGGTTCGGATCCCACATACAGACCGGTTCCCACTCACTGGCTGAGCGAGGTGCGGGCGCAACGCCGAGGGTTGCGATCCCGTTGCCAGTCCCGGTCCGGTACGGGTGCGACACTGAGGGTTGCGATCCGTTGCCAGACACGAAAAAAGACAAAAAAGGAAAAAAATAAAAAATAAAAAAATAAAGAGCGTTTAGTAATAAGAATTTATGCATTTTTTCAAGCTTCAGGGTGTGTCAGGAAAATAAGGTTGCAAAAAGTCGCTTTTTAAATATTTTAAATAGGTAATTTAAGGCCATAATTGTCATGCTAGAGAGTTGAAAAGGGGGAGCCAATGGAGGATTTTTTAGTGGATTAGGAAATCTAAATTCCAGCAAGTCAGAGAAGAGAGGTAGCTGGAAGAACAGTTATGATAGTCTAGGATTCTAGGGTGATTAAAAGGCTTGAAATAGGTCTATGGAGAGTTGAGAGAGTGAAAATGTCCTGGTGAGTGATTAGATTGATTCGGGTGGGAATTTGGGGGAGGGTGAGAAAGTGGGAGCCTAAGAGTCCCTGGGGATCTGTGGCTCAAGGGATGAGAGTTGGTGGTACCTGGAACCTGAGTGAGGAACACAGGAGAAGCAGGTTTCAAAGAGAAAATAATAGATTCAATTTGACATGTTGAATTTGATGGAGTCTATGGGGTATCGTGCTAGGTACTGAGAATAGTCATTTGGATAGATGGGTCTATGGTTCAGGAGTAGAGTCTCATCTGGAATTGAAAGTTTGGCAGGTGTGGGTGGGTGGGGTGTCATCAGTTGGGAAGTTTAGGTGAAACCATCTGAATGAGACCATCCAACCCGGGATAAGAAGGTAGTGTGTGTGTGCTGGGATAGGCCTTTCTTTAGGGAAGAACATGTCACACGGGATTTATATAATCTTCATGTTAGGATACGATTTTCTTTGGGGGGAAGTATTTGCCTACAGTGAGTAAGGATATCCAAAAGATATTAGGATACCTCAAAAAGTTAGTGGAATAATAGAATTAAAAGATAATATGGATCTTTCCACAAACTTTTTGAAGCACCCTGGTATGTATGGCTTACTGAGTGTTATTGACAATCTGTGTTTACAGTCTTTCCCCCCTTTTTAGCCTGATTCACATGGCATCAAGTCTTTTCTAGTTTCCCCTAGGAAGAAATATGTGCTGTTGGTCCACTGTGGCTTGTGTGTCCGGTAGGGAATTTACTTCATAACTACTTGTATCTAGCCAGTTTTCTATTTTCTCTATTAGATTGTCAGAATCTGGGGGAAGCCAGCTTTATTCATCTTTGTTTCCCTTATGTTGTAATCTGGCAGAGCACCCTATACGTTGAAAATACGAGGTAAATATTTGTTTAATTTTAGAACATAGAAAAGTTTAGCATCTAAGAAAAGGCAGGATTTTTTCCCCCCTTAATCCTGTTTGTGGAGTATTCCTTGTATTTATGTAGTGCTATAAATATATATTGGTTGTTGCTCCTCTGTCTTAACTCACCAGGCTCGAGTAGTTTTTCAAAATTTCTTTTGGGATTATTTTATAGGTTTGATTAACTAGCTTTGCTTCAGATTTGAAAGATCTGGGGTGACAGGTTAAAGATGTTGTATCTCCTTGTTGCCACACAATGGATTTCTGAAGCTGGGAGATGGTACTGAGCTTTAGGCATTAATGACTAACTAGTATGTCAGAAAGATTAGTGCCTAGAATTGTGTTTCCAATAAGATAGCAATTTAAAAGTCATTTAGAGAATGTCTGGTAGGTTTTTTCCCCCTTCAGTTGAAGTGCTTGATTTTAGAGAGTTTAGCCAAATCATTTTTTTTTCTTAGGATTTTTAAAATGTACAATATGTTTTTAATCAGAAAGGTAGAATGGAGAAAAAATGTCAGCTGTAATGCACGCACTTAGAGATAATCCCTGGGAGAAAATAGACCAAAGTGTGCTTTTTCTTATATAAAGGTATTGAGATATAGCTGATGAACTCATTCTGAGAGTACAGTTTTACATCATGTTTTTAAATATGGTATTTGCCCATTATAAACTCTTGATAAACATTTTTTTTTTCCTTTTTGTCTTTTTTTCGTGACCGGCAACGGATCGCAACCCTCAGTGTCGCGCCCGTACCGGACCGGGACCGGCAACGGGATCGCAACCCTCGGTGTTGCTCCCACACCTCGCTCAGCCAGTGAGCGGCCGGTCTGTATGTGGGATCCGAACCCTCGGCAGGAGCACCGCTGCACTTCCCAAGCGGCGCACTGTAGCAGTGGGCCACCGGGCCGGCCCACTAGTAGCATTTTTTTAAAAAAAATATTCTGGATCCATCTAATGGCTCTAAAAATATTTAATTTCAATGTTCACGAACAGAACTTTGGGGCTTGACTCCAGGGAGGCTAAAATTCTACACATTTAGTGGCCTCTTAAACTGTTAAATTCAGTGATATTGAGTAATATGGATCCCATTTCTTCTCAAAATACATTCGTGTATAAATATAGTAAGTTAAATTTACTCGAGTTAATTTTTCTTTCTTTCTTTTTTTTTTTATTTTTGCAGTTGGCTGTTACTGGATCCGAACCCTTGACCTTGGTGTTTTAATACTGCTGTCTAACCAACTAAGCTAACCAGTCAGTACTTGAGTTAATTTTTAATTCTGAGGTGGGAAACAAAGTAACCTGAAAAAGGACAATTTATTCAGAGGCCTAGGATCTTCATTCATGTTCTAAAGCTAAAACAAATATACGGGTACAAACAAATGGATACTTGAAAATACCAAGATCGGAATGTTCAGTTTTCAATTAAGATCTTTGCCATTGTGTGTAGAGAACATTCAGAGGCAGCTTGTTCTCTCAGGAGGGAACTCACATTTACTGAGCTCATCAGACTGGTGTAAAAAATCCAAACTCCAATATACTGATCTACGATGAGAAAAACACTGTTGATGAGAAACATATTGTTGCTCAGACCTGAGTCTTTGTATTAACATAATAATGACTACATTTTCTCCCAGTAGGTAGACTATATTTCTAACCATCTTCTGGGCAATAAAACGAGTCTAAATAAATGTAAAAGGAAGCAAGTCATACAAAGTGTTTTTTTATGACCATAATAGAATTAAATTAGAAATAAATAACAAAAAGATCTCTGGAAAGTCCCCAAATACTCAGAAACTGAATAACATACTTTATATAACTTGTGGGTCAAAGAAGAAAGCAAAAGGGAAATTAGAATGTTTTTTATTGTTTGTTTTGTTTTAATTTTAATAATATATTTTCTTTAATACAACATACCTACTGTATCATCATTTCAACATGAAGTAATCTTTTTTTTTTTCCTTTTTTTGTCTTTTTTCGTGACCGGCAACGGATCGCAACCCTCACTGTCGCGCCCGTACCGNTGTGGGATCCGAACCCTCGGCGGGAGCACCGCTGCACTTCCCAAGCGGCGCACTGTAGCAGTGCGCCACTGGGCTGGCCCTTGATAAACATTTTTTTTTTTTTGTCTTTTTCCGTGTCCGGCAACGGATCGCAACCCTCAGCGTCGCCCCTGCACTGGACTGGGACCGGCAACGGGATCGCAACCCTCGGATCGCAACCCTCGGTGTTGCTCCCGCGCCTTGCCCAGCCAGTGAGTGGGAACCAGTCTGTATGTGGGATCCGAACCCTCGGCGGGAGCGCCGCCATGCTTCCCAAGCGGCGCACTATAGCAGTGTGCCACCGGGCCAGCCCTTGATAAACATTTTTAATGTTCACAAAATACTCAGTCGAATAGGTGTACCATAATTTAATCATTCTCCCGTGGTTGAATTTTTAAGCATCTTCCAATTTTGTACTGTATTTTATTTCTGACCTTTTTCTTAGGGTAAATTTCTAGGATTGATCCAAAGGGACAAACATTTTCAAGGCCCTTCATGAATCCATGTTCCATTTTTATATGGGGGGCTTTCAAAGAGAATGAGGAAAAGCTACATTCTGCCACTGGTGGGTCATTTCTTTGGTTGCATCTGCTCCTCACTAATGGATTTCCGGAACAGAGCTGGCTCCTACTGTTCCATGAAACCATCTGTTGAGGATGGTATGGAGTACTTTCTGAAATGACCTCAAAAGCTCTCTGACCATGTTTAAACAAACTCCTTGGTCTGTAAGACTTTTCTTTGGTTAGTCTTTGAAATGACAGTGAACAAAAAAATCTCCTTCACTCTCCTCACCCATGCTGGGAGGAATTTATAATTTTTTAAAAGAAGCTAATAGCCGCTTCTGACATGGGCATCTTGGATAATTCAAGAGGAGGCTTATAAAAGGGCTCAACTAAGGTGTGGTATTTCTTCTTGGACTGTGAGGCCCTGCTCACAGTGGGAGTGTCAGGGTTTGTGGGAGTGTCAGGGTTTGCTCTTTGAAATAAAGCCAGATTCCCATCTATCTGGCTGTTGCAAAGCATGCACCATGCAAAGGTAGGGTTTTATTAGCCAGGATACTCTGAATAGAAGTTCTCTTGTTTTGATTTTTGCAGCTCTTTCCATGTAATAGAGTACAATAATCTCTCTAAACCTATAAGATGGAGATAACAGTAGCTACTTTTCAGTAAGAATTGATGTAAAGTGTCAAGCTGATGCCTGGCACATAGTAAAGATTCAGTAAATGGCAACTGGCAGATTGTTTTATATATTTTCTTGTGTATGTGTACTTTGAAATCTCTTTAACCTCAAAGCTGAATGAAGAATCATTAACAATCCCTTTTGTTCCTCCAGAGAACCAGAAATTGTAAATGAAAAATGTCAGAGCCTCATCAGTACATGCAGTTTTCTGAGAAATGCCTGTACTAAATTTCCATAGAAACACTAATGACCTCTGACTCATCAGACCGAATTGCCTTCCTAAACTGTTTTCACCTTCTGATTCTGTAGCCTCAGCCTTGAAGCTGTGTACTGTTTTTATTTTTTTAATGTTTTAAAATTGAAATGTCATAATCTTGGGCTGGCTTTTCTGCCTTTAGTCTAGTTTCAAGGCTATAATTACAAAGCTAGAAGCCTGAAAAACTATATGAAAGGTGATGTAGGTTGATCAGATGGAAGTTATTAATGTTTCCATGGAAATAGAGACACTTCTTGTAAACTGCATTTAAGCTGAGCAAATAAGTGGGCATAATAGGTTATATAGTTGAGAATCCTTGGCTCCCTCCACTCTCCTTACGCTTCCCCCCCCCTCTAAGATTTCACATTAAGAAACCGACATTAGGAAAAGGGCACTGTTTCTGTTGCAGTTTTAAAAATGTGACCTTGACATTTGTAGGTGGAAAGAGGGAAATATTACTTGAAGTTCTGCCAGCCAGCTTTTGCTGTGTAGACTTGTAGTGCTATGTGTTGTATTCAAAAGCATTTTCTGTTATTCCTGAAGTATGGTTTGTTAGGTTGCCTATGAGAAACAAAAGCTAATGGCCTAGGTGGCCCCCCAACTCAATAGATAGAAAGGCAAGAGGCAGATGTGAATTTGATGCTCAGTCAATCCAAAGAAAAGTGTTCCTGTATCTGCCTGGTCTGGAGCTAGCTTGCAGGCTGCGGTCTGGCTAGCTGATGTTTATTACTCCCCGTCATTCTCCTTCCCCCCAAAAAAGCGAAGTATCTTTTCAGCCTCTACCCAAGCCACAGTTCGTACCAAAAGGAGCTAGAAGATGGAGTTGGGGAAGGGCCCTGAAAAATGCGGAGAGTTCTTAGAATGTAAGGGGCTGTGGATGGTTTGCTATGTGTATGTTGGCTATCTCAACAAAGCTCTTTAATTTTTTAACAACTCATTGTGCATTTAGTTTTCTGGTTGCAATTTTAGAGCCACTGTATTAAAGTAGTCAGAGTTAGGCTGGCATTGACAGACTTCCTAGGTGTGTACGTATATTTTGTTTTCTTTTTTTTTTCTTTTTTAAAGATGACCGGTAAGCGGATCTTAATCCTTGACTTGGTATTGTCAGCACCGTGCTCTCCCAAGTGAGCTAACTGGCCATCCCTATATAGGGATCCGAACCTGTGGCCTTAGTGTTTTCAGCACCACACTCTCCCAAGTGAGCCACAGGCCAGCCCTATTTTCAATGACTATTATTGCCTGTACGATAAAAGCCCAAAACTCTTCATGTGTGATTGTTAAGGGTCTTTATGATAGGGCCTTCCTGTGGTTCCAGTCAAATCAAATTACCAGGTAACATTCTATTTCCACTCTCTGTTCCTTTCACATGCTGCTTCCTGTGAATATGTTTCTCAAATAGACTGTTTGCCTGGTGAATGCCTATCTCCTCTCTATGCTCTGTGATTGCTCTTTCTCCTCTCACTAATGTTGATCATGGCTACAAAGCACTTTCGCTCACCTAAGTGCATCATATCATTGAATCCTCGTACCAATCTATAGATGAGGAATTTGGCTCAGAGACGTGAACTCAGTTCCTAAGCTAATGCAATTAGTAAGTAATGGTGCCAGGACTCAAACTTATTCTAATACCACAGTTTATGCTCTTACTGCTCTACACTACTTTCCAGTTGTATCTTTTCCATTTGTTTCCATGCAGTTAATTTTTTTCACAAGGTGTTGTTTTATTTTTTTTTGCTAGGCTTTATTTATTTATTTATTTTATTGTGGTAAAATATATATAACATAATATTTACCATTTTAACCATTTTTAAGGGTACAATTCAGTGGCATTAAGTACATTCACATTGTTGGGCTCTGCAGTTATTTTTGTCTGTTCTGTACCACTCTAGACTATTCATTCTCAGACAGTAAGATCAGTCTAATTCATATCTGTATCTTCTGGGCATTGGGCCTACTACAGTGTAAGCAGGTACTTGATAACATAAGGATTAAGTGACTGTTTGCATTTGGAGGCTGGTGGAACTAGTATTCTGATAATAGCTGATACAGTTATAAATTGGATAATAAATGATTCTAGTTTAAGCATTTCTATATTTCATTTTCTTTAAAGCTGCAACAGAATCCAAAACATGGCATTACAAATTTAGGAGGAAGGAAGACTTCTAGTCTTTCATTGTCCAGTATAATAGCTACTAGCTTCACGTGGCTATTAGAATTAAGTGAGAGTTAAGTTAAATTCTGTTCCTCAGACACACTAGTTACATTCCAAGTACTCAAGTTACCTGTGGCTAGTGGCTACCATATTGGGCAGTGTAGATATATATAACATTTCCATCATTGTAGAAATTTCTATTGGACCAGCACTATTCTAGACTTTTCTTTTTAAATAGTGAAACTGTCATTTTCTCCTAGAATTTGTTATTTTGGCAAGAAATTCATTGTGGTGGCATTGTGGTTTACCACCATTGTCTTTTGGAGAACGAAACAGTTCTTCAGACATTTGCTGAGTAACGTTTCCTGGGACATGTCTCAGGCCTGGGCTGGGGTTATAATAGGGGCTGAGACTAGATCTGACTGAAAGAAAGACATTGAGTTTCATTGTGGCCTAACTGTAATCAGAGGAGACAAGACAAATGAGAAACTGATACAACTGCCCAGAGCTGGTTGGCCCAGAAAGGACGAGCAAATGACTGTTGTATATCAGTACAAATCCTGGGTAAAGATTTTTAGCTTTTTGTTAGGAAGCCTGGAAAACAAATTTCTCTAGAATCTTAAATTCTAGAGAATTCAGATTCTGGTGGCCCTGATCTTGATGTGGTGTGGAAAGCACAGGAGCCTGTGGGAGTACAGAAGAGGGGCACAGAACTAATCAAAGCAATTTCAAAACATTTTGTGACTTTTTGCTTTCTTACTCCTAGAAGTCTTGGTTTACTTTATATCTCACATTTAAAACTATATAAAACTTGAATTGCAGTTGACTTGGTGAAATAATGTTATATCTCATATTTAAACATTTAAATTTCAAATTTGCAGATCTGTTGTTTGTTTCTTGGATTTTAAAACCATTTTTTTTTTCTTCAGTGGTCCCAGAAAAGCTAATAGGTTCAGTCATTGTGTCTATAGTGCCTAACCTACATTTGAATATGTGTGTGGGAGAGAGAGGGGAAACAATTAGTGGAGACCTGATCTGAGTCCTGACGTCAGAGTGGTGAGTAAAGGTGGGCTCAGGTGGAGAAAATAGCATGTGCAGAGGAAAGAAAGCTAAAGATCATGTGAATTTTGGGGAGACATAGTGTAGTTCACTGTGGATGTGTACTGTTGGGTGGTATGTGGTGAAAAGCAAGAGATAAAGTTGAAGTGGTAGGCAAGATCATGAAGGATATGTATATGATTTCTGTTTGGGGGAATGATTTGATGTTAGATTAGATTTATAGAATTTTACCTTTTAAGGGCTTCACCTTAATTTGATCTGTGGGCTGCTCAGGCTTCAAAATAGACTAACTAGTAGGGTCCTAACCCGGATCCATATCTTTATTGCATTGTGCTGCCTTCTTACAGTCAGATTAAACTAAAACATTCCTAGAGTAGCTTTTTAAAGATAGAGTACAATCAGCTAGTGTTTCAGGCCTGAATTTGTTGACTAGCTTTACCCGTAAGCCTTTATTCATTCACATTTGGATAAAACAGATACTCAAAAGTTTATGTTGTTATTGTGGTAAATACCCAATTTTGTAGTCAAAATACCAAAAAGATCAGTGACTCTTTAATCTGTTTCTGTAGTTAATCATGGATCATTTTCTTTTTGTCAAATACCTATTTGGAGAAGAGCTTGTCAACTGGAATTCCTCTTATATTAAAGAAGATTCCTAGACTTAGAGTAATTTATTGATCACTTGCCATAAAGTAGGTGATTTACATATATTCATCACATCTCACAATTGAATATTATGGTTATTTTTACCACCATTTCAGTAAATAGGCTTAGGGTAGTTAATTTGACAATAGTGGCAAATTTGGGGTTTGAACCCAGCTCTAACTCATACTTATCCCTTTTACAATATGCATCTGTCTTCCAAGTTAAACTGTGCTAAGTGAATATAAGCTTTGCACTAAAATTTTATTTTATTTATTTATTTATTTATTTTTTAAAGATGACTGGTAAGGGGATCTTAACCCTTGTCTTGGTGTTATCAGCACCACACTCTCCCAAGTGAGCCACCGGCGGGCCCTTTGCACTAAAATTTTATTTTATTTATTTATTTATTTATTTTTTAAAGATGACTGGTAAGGGGATCTTAACCCTTGTCTTGGTGTTGTCAGCACCATGTTCTCCCAAGTGAGCTAACTGGCTATCCCTATATAGGAATCCGAACCCGTGGCCTTGGTGTTATCAGCACCACACTCTCCCAAGTGAGCCACCGGCGGGCCCTTTGCACTAAAATTTTAGATTGCTTATGTGCACGCTGACTTCGTGGTATTTTAGGAACCAATCTGTTTCTCATCTGTCTTTACCTTTTCAAATCAATTTAAGTCATTGTATTAGTCCGTTTTGTGTTGTTATAACAGAATACCTGAGACTGGGTAATTTATAACGAAAAGAGGTTTATTTGGCTTACAATTCTGGGACAGCTGCATCTGGCATGGGCCTCAGGCTGCTTCTACTCATGGTGGAAAACAGCAGGCAGCTGGCAGGTATAAGCAGGTCACATGGCGAGAGGAAGCAAGAGAGAGAGAGAGAGAGGGGAGGTGCCAGGGTCTTTTAAACAACCAGCTCTCGCCGGAGCTAATAGAGTGAGATCTCACTCAGGCCCCCTGCCCCCAGGGAGAGCATTAATCCATTCATGAGGGATCTGCCCCCATGACTCAAACTGCTCCCGTCACTGCCACATTGGGGATCAGATTTCCACATGAGTTTTGGCGGGGACACACATCCAAACTCTGTCAGTCATCAGCCAAAGATCCTGGATTTCTTAGAATATTTCCTAATTCTTGGGCCGGTCCAGTGGCGCACTGCTACAGTGCGCCGCTTGGGAGTGCGGCGGCGCTCCCGCCGAGGGTTCGGATCCCACATACAGACCGGTTCCCGCTCACTGGCTGAGCGAGGTGCGGGCGCAGCACCGAGGTTTGCGATCCCGTTGCCAGTCCCGGTCTGGTACGGGTGCGACACTGAGGGTTGCGATCTGTTGCTGGACACGAAAAAAGACAAAAAAAAAAAGGAAGAATATTTCCTAATTCTTAATGTGTTGTATTTGTGAGGCATATGGTTTTGGAGATATGTTTGTGTATTTACGGGGCTTGGGAGTCTGTTTTTTCTGCTGAACAACTCTGATATCCTTTGCCTTTGAGTTGAATCTAATTGAAGAAATCTAATTGAACATGCATTTGGTTACAGTGAGCAGTGGCTTGGGTTCTCTAGCTATGAATCATTTTGCTAGCTAGCTCTGGTACCTGAAAATCTGGGTGAGACTCTGTTTGAGAATGGTAGCCAGGTCTGGCCATTGCATTGACTTGTCATTAGGAGGCATGTGGTCTGTAGATAGGATTAACATTGTTCTCCCTATCTCCTCAGGCCTCCTGCAATAGTGATGATCTGTAAAATCAGAGACAACATTATTAGCCAATGGTCTCAGGAATAGATGGAGGGAATGTAGACATGGTTGTGGAATTAGGGCTCTTTGTGATTCTTGGAGGAATTTGTTTTAGGGTAGATATAAAGATTCCTTTCCTTGGGGAGTAGCAAACATCTATAATCACATCAAGCAGTTTACAGGTTAAAAATATTAAAACAAACAAAAAAAAGTTCAAGAATCAGAGCATGTAGCTGCAGTGACATTATTGATGTTAGGGTTCCATCCCGTGTCTTTGAGGATGATGTAATGAATGGCTTACTAGTTACCCTCTTATAATCTACACTTTGCTACTGCAGACACAGCACTGAATTGGATGTACCTTAGGGATTAGTTAGTAGTAGTTCACATATGTTGAGTCCATACTTTATCAGATACTATGAAAAGCTTTTACGTGCACTATCTCATTTAATCCTTTTAACGGCCCTATAAGGTAGGTGTTGTTGTTGATCCTAATTTATAGCAGGGTTAGGGTCAGTCCTCCTTGGATAATATGGACTTTGAGTGGAAGAGGGATGTGTCTCCAAAGGAAAATCAGAGTGCCATTAACAGAAGAAGGGGTGAGTGGTTGCTAGGCGATAGATATCCACTTTATTTTTTAGTATTTTCTTTGTTTTCAAGTCAGCCTCTATTTGTGTTTGATCTAGTTATTTTGAGTTCAGAATATTGGTTGTTTTCAGAAGGTATATTAGGCTTTGTCTTTTTTTGGAGACCTTTAGTACAGTTCTTTCATTTAATGTCCAGAATTCGAGGCCCAGAGTGACTTGCCTAAGGTCATATAATCAAAAGTGGCTTGAGTTAGAACCTAGGAGAGCTATAACCATCCTGCCTTCCATGCTTTCATCCTTTTTTCTGGTCAGTTTATATTAAGTGAATATAACTTATTCTCAGTTTCACTTCTGGTAGGGTGTTCAATATTCAACCCGTCTGAAATGATGAGCTATTTCCTCATTGCCTAGTCCTACTGTATGAATGTGTGTGTTCCCCCCAAATCCAAATGTTGAAATTCTAACCCCCAAAATTTTGGTATTAGGACAGAGGGCCTTGGGGAAGTGATAAGGTCCTGAGGGCAGAGCTGTCACAAGTGGGATTAATTTCCTTATAAGAGAGACCCCAGAGAGCTTGTTCATCCCTTCTACCATGTAAGGACACAGTGAGAAGATGCCAGAAAGCAGGCTCTCCTCAGACACCAAATCTGCCAGTGGCTTGATTTTGGATTTCACAGCCTCTGGAACTGTGGAGAAATAAATTTCTGTTGTTTATAAGTCATCTGATTTATGATATTTTGTTACAGCAGCCCAAATGGATTAAGACACCTGGCATCACTCCATGTCTTTTCTGATTTCCATTGCCTTTACGTCGAGAGGCTTTAAAAGCCGCTCTGAGATGAGCCTTTTCAGGCATCTCAGCCACTTTCAGCAGATTCAAAAGTCTAGTGTTTCAGAGGAGATCTAGTCTCCTCATTCAGACCTTCCACATACTGTCCAAGATAGACTTAGATTTTCTGATTCTATGACTTCCTTCCCTTAGACTGTGATCCAGAGGCAGGGTCGTGTTTTCTGCTGAGTTCATCGTGCATTTGTGTACCTTCCATATTGTATTGGCAACTCTTCTGGACATAGAAGCAGCTCTGCACATGGATAAGGCATGGTCCCTACCCTTGAAGAGCTCACTATCTAGTGGAGGAGGCAGATATTTAAATATTTCCTTTCTCATTTGGTGAGTGCTGGAGGGGCCTCTTCTGTTTTCCATGTTATAGTGGTGGTGATATTTGAGCTAGATCTTGAAGGAGGAAGCACAGGAAGGCAAGAAAGGATGTGGTATGTCTGGTTAATGTGGCCAAAACATCCCAGGACTGCAAAGAACTTTAAAAATTGTGGTGTTTAAAGACTCTACCTGCTACTTGAATCCTTCTTCTCCCACATGACTGCCAGTTGCTGGTTTGACTTCTGGTTGCCCAGCTCTGTTGACAGAAGATACTCTTATACTTGTCAGTCCTAGTTTTGCCCCATAATTTTTGAGTTTACTATTGAGATATTACAGTCAATGTTATTGAACAGCTACTGTGTGCTAGGCTTGTGAGAGGTGATGTAGACACAGCTGTTAAGAAGACAGGCCTGGTCCCTGTTCTCATGGAACAGTCTAATAGGGGAGGCAGACACTGAACAAGTTATTCGTTGTTGATGAGTGCTATGAAGAAACAGCATAGGTGTTATAGATAATTATAACAGGAGATTTGAATTTTGTGTAAGAACAAGGGTGAAGGAGGCAAGAGAAAGCTTTTCTGAGGAAATATTTAAACTGAAGATGAGTAGAAAGCAAACAGGAGAAAGTAGGCAGTCATTCCAGGAATAAAGAACTTTCATCAACTATGTATAGAGGACCTACTGTATTTGCCATTCACTATGCTTGATTTTTTTTTTCCAGTGTGATAGTTACACTCCAGTCAGACAAATGTAGCTTAGACTTTTTGGGTATGAAATATATTTTGAGAGGTGTTTATTTCAACCTGACTAGCATACTTATTAATGGAAGAATTGCTTACATATGTATGTAAAATTTTTCATATTTTCTTGCCCATGAAGGTAAAATTCTTCAGCATCTGTGAAAATTGTAAATAAAATTACCCTGTTTGGTATTTGTTATAAGTTCATATTTAGTATGTTTTGATTTTGGGGGGGAAAAGAATGGATAATGTTAAGTAGAATACGACAGGTATTAAAATGAACAGTAATTTTCCTGAGTTTTTATTCCAACTAATATTGGAATAATTAGTTTTGAAATTGTTTATTGAGCGCCTACTGTGTGCCAATAACTGAGTTAAGCATTTTGGTATCTAGCTTAATCCTCATTACAGTACTGTGGTAAGTGCTATTATTTCCATTTTTATAATAAGGTGATGAAATGGAGGCTCAGAGGGATAAACAGCAGCTAAATATTAAAACTAGGATTCAAACCTGAGTTGACTTCTCAGTCTGGATTTTTTTCCCACTATATGATACTTGCTTTTTCATATTTGGAGTCAGTTTGGAGTAATTCACAAATCATAATCTTTTTTTCCTATTGTTTTCTCTTTAGGTTTCTGTCAGGATGAATTGCCAGAGCTCGACCCAAGCACTAGTAAGTTCCAAATGTTACCCCAGTGTTCACTGGTTAAAGGATGTGTGTGTCCACTTTTATAACTTAAGGTGTCATTGATGAGCCTAATTTTACTGACATTCAGATTTTATTTCACTTTGTTTATGGGAAGGTCATTCTGTCTTTTTTAGTTCTGCTTTCTTTTTCTTTTCCTGATCTTTTCCAGTGGCCAAGATTTATCCGTTTAACAGAAGTTGGTGTGCTGAAAATTTCTATTTAATACCAATCTCTTTGCTCTGTTCTCCATCCTCTCATGAAACCAGCAACAACAACAAAATTGTACTTTCATTTATGCACACTCACAACTATTTTTATAAAGTATGAACTAGTTTTGTCATAGTTTCTTTCAAAGGACAATTATGCTTGGTTTAGAAATTTAGAATTGATAACCTTTGTACCGCAGTTTAATTTGTAAAGCATTTTCATTTACATTCTTAAGGTTAAGGTATGAGAGTGACCATTTCATGGTCTAGTTAAATGATGTTTCAAGACTGTGTAAGTCTTGATTATAGATAATCATTTGAGTTTCCAGTGCTCACTAAATGTGGCATTCACCATTCTGGGACATGGTTATAATTGTTAGAATTAGGACATGGGAGTATCTAGTGTTTATACAGACCTTATTTTGCTATAATGCCAAGAAGTCAAATGATAATTCAGATTGAGACTCAATGAAATGGTCTACAGTTATTTTTCTGCTTCTAGTACTTTTTTTAGAGTCATGGGCTGGCTATCTGTCACCAATCTGCTGTTAAGGTAAGTGATAAAGCCTACCTTGCCACCAGCCTGGCTGATATCAGCTCTGAAGATGTAGACATTCTTATGTATTTTCCCCACGCATGTTAATAGTATAAATATCTATGTTTGCTTAACTAATACTTATTAATTGTGAGACAAAATAGGTCCCATGATGCTTATCGAACACCAGAGAAATAGATTGGTCTCTTTGGAAGTCATAAAGTCTAGAATCAGTTTTGTATTAGGTAGTATAGCCTCAGTATACAATAGCTATGGGCGAATACACTATTTTCTCTTCGTCATTCTCTTATGAATAGTCTTTACTTATGAGAAGGAAAAGGTAAATTCATTTATCTTCTTGGGGCATGATCCTTTCTTATAAGCATTTTTGAACACTAGGAAGGTCATTGAGATGCCTGGTAATCTTTCAGACAGCTATACATAAAATATGCCAAATAGTTGAAAACTCTGTATGTTACGCACTGAATATTCTCTGTGCTCCAGACCCAGTTCTAGGCTCCAGGGCTACACAAATAAATAAGTGTATCTCCTGCCCTCATGTATAAAACAGTCTTGAAAATATTAGAAAAGATATTTTTAAACCATGTGCTTTAATTTAGCACATGGTGTACCTAAGCTTATTCTCCTTTTCTGCACTTAGTAGCAATTGAAATAGCTCGTGCCCGTTTTCTGAGAAAGGCCCTTGGTATTCTCATGAAGATTATTGTTGAATTATTATTCTTTCTAGGTAAAGTAATCCTAGCTCATTTAACATTTCTGCCTAGAATCCCTAGCTAATTGTGGTGATTTACAGACCTGTCCATTCCATGAGAATGAAAAGATATTGAAACAGAATTTTTGTTTATCAGTTTAGAATGGGGGTCACCTAAAAAAAAATCACTTTTCTTTTAAAAATTGTACTTAGTATATGTAATAGTATTCTCATTAGTTCCTATATTATCTTTGTGAAGTTAGAAGTATTTTTATCCATTCTCTTTGAAGAAATATATAAGGATTTGATTATTATAAATAATAAGTAGGTAAGAGTAAAATTATATCATCTGTACCAATCTTGGGATTCCATTGAGTGTGCTCAGCCCTACCAAGTGATAGGAAGCCTCAGGAGTGAGATGGGCTGTGTGTGTTGTGTTAAACTGGTCATGGTTTTTAATACTGCACATTTCATGGGTTCTGACTTAGAAGGAATAACATCTCCTATGCTAATTCCTCATGACTTTTGCACATTAGATTGAGAATAACAGGGATTTCTCTGTGTTGTATATTTGGAATTTGGAGGCCCTAATGTCTTTCCCACCCCCACTCTCCAAATTCCTGAAAGGGAAAGCCTGCTCACACTTGCTTACTTTGGAACAGGAAATTCTTGTATTGCTAATTTCTAATTGTGCTTGGCAGTGGTTGTAGACAGCAGGTTGGGACAACAGGTGGAATGTGTTGGAACTAGTTGAGGAAAGACTGATTTTGTCCAATTCAGATGGCCTTTTTACCTTTTCTGTGATAGAGCAGATGGGCAGCTATGCTTAGAATATGGGCAGCTGTTCACACTCTGGCTGTTTTCCTATGATTCCTGAGCTTCCTGGAGTCCAATGTTATGGCACAGGTTCAGGCTAAGTTCATTTCTACAAGAAGTGTCCCTGTACCATGCCCATTAGCATAAGCTAGGGACAAGGGCAGTCAAAGGTCAAGAGAAGTTCAGAACAGCATAATCTTTCTGTACTTCTGTTTCCAAATAACCCCAGTCTGCCCTGCTCCCCAAGTTTTTTCCTTAGCCATCATGTTTACCATGTAGTTGTAAAACTAAAGAGAACAAGGACTGACTTGATACAAGGAGAGTTAGAGAATAGAAGTCATTGTTGCCTAAAACAGGAGAAATAATTGATTTATGTTTTGGGGCCAATTAGGCTATAAAACAGAAACAGTAAAGGGACCTATGACTTTAGGACAGCTACTTGCTCTGATTTCTGTCAGACAGAAAGGGGATCCCCAATAAAGACTGTCAGCTTCTTTTTTTTTTTTTCTTCCCTTTTTGTCTTTTTTCGTGTCCGGCAATGGATCACAACCCTCAGTGTCGCGCCCGTACCAGACCAGGACCGGCAACGGGATCGCAACCCTCGGTGTTGCTCCCGCACCTCACTCAGCCAGTGAGCGGGACCCGGTCTGTACGTGGGATCCGAACCCTCGGCGGGAGCGCCACCGCACTCCCAAGCGGCGCACTGTAGCAGTGCGCCACCAGGCCGGCCCAAGACTGTCAGCTTCTTAGGCTAAATTATTCATTCCTTTCATGCCTCTCAGGGATTGTAAACAGCACATAATATAGGGAAACAATTGGTACTGTTCGGTTATTGGCCAGATAGAGGGTCAAAGGGTAAATAGTTGGATTAGCAACAGCTGTTCTTCCTCCTCAGTCAATTTTTTGTTTCTTATTATCTATTTCAGCAAAGCTATTCCTGAATTTTTGGCCTATATATAATGAAGTCCATTTCTCTCCTTTTAGTATAATCCTAAAACATAGTTACATGGAGAGTAAACATCAACCACAACTGAAAATACTCTTTTTAATTCAGTTTTTAAAGTTGAAGATGAACATTCTTTTTGGTATGTGCTGTGTTGTCTGATGTGCAGTGGGTATTATCCCAAGGAAAGTAACTACTGTAGAAGTTTCTTTAGCTTTTTTTTTTTTAACCAGTTGGTTGAGGATCTTGGTGAAGCTTGATGTAAAAAAAAAAATAAATAAAATAAATAAATTGCCTGTGTTTAAACTGGCAGTAAAATAATGTATATTCATCATAGAAAACAATAAGAGAAAAATATAAGCTTTCCTAATCCCACCACCTAGAAGTAACCATTCTTTCTCATTTGAGAATATGTCCTTCCAGTTTGTGTCCAAGCTCATCTTTTACATAATCAGGAATCATACTATATAGGAACTTTTGTATCCTGTTTGTTTTTCCCCACTCAGAATTACATTGGGAGCAATGTCCCAAGTCATGAAACATTTTTTGGTAAGTATTTTTTAATGGCAGGATAATATTTCATTGAAAGTAAATAGCTTTACCATGATTTATTTAACCATTCTCCTATTTGGGGGCATTTAGATTATTTCCAGTTTCTTCAGTATTATAAATAATGCCACAGTGAACATGTTTGTTTATAATTTTTTTTGTTTGCATTTCAAATAAATGCTTTAGCTCTTTGTATAAGCCAAAACTTCTGAATTTGGAGCATGGACTCTAGCTCCAGATTGCTTGGGTTCAACTTGGCTTCAGTATTTATTAGCTCTGGGTAAGTCTGAGTTTAGTGGTGTTTACAACTAATTGATAACAACCATTTAGACATTTTTTTGTTTCTTCTCCATTCCCACTGTTTCACTTTGACTAGCCTTAAAAAGAGAAATTTAGGGCTGGCCCGGTGGCGCACTGCTACAGTGCGCCGCTTGGGAGCGTGGTGGCGCTCCCGCCAAGGGTTCGGATCCCACATACAGACCAGTTCTCGCTCACTGGCTGAGCACAGTGCGCCGCTTGGGAGCGTGGTGGCGCTCCCACCAAGGGTTCGGATCCCACATACAGACCAGTTCTCGCTCACTGGCTGAGCGAGGTGCGGGTGCGACGCTGAGGGTTGCAATCCCGTTGCCGGTCCCGGTCTGCTACGGGCGCGACACTGAGGGTTGTGATCCGTTGCCGGACACGAAAAAAGACAAAAAAAAAAAAAAAAGAGAAATTTACTAGCTCTCTAATCTTGGTTAATTGTTTAATCTCTTTGTGCCTCACTTTTCTCATCTATACAATGGGGACAATAAAAATTTATTTCTATTTTATAGGGCTCTTATGAAGATTAAATTAAGTAATACATATATAAAGTGTTTAGAACAATGCTTGGTAAAGGGTAAACACTATAAAGTATACGCTATTCTAGGCTGCATAGTATAATGTTGAAATTCTCAGTCTCTATATTAAATGGGCTGTTGTAACTGCATTTTATTCAGTTAAACTAGCCTATGTTTCTTAATGTCACAAAGATGAATCATTCCAGATGTAAGCAGGTGTACATTACTGCTTCAAGTAAATAGTTCAGTCACAGGAACAGGGCTCATATACTGTTGACCATTTTGGCCAAGGCTCTTGTTTACCATCTGGTTGACTGTTGGTAGGGTGTTTTGGCCCCCTTCCCCTAACCAACAGCAGGTAAACTCCCAAATGACCATCTGCCAACCCACTTATTTAACCTCTTAGGATACTAAAGAAGTTAACCTTCTGCTTATTTAAAACAAATGTTTAGATTATGCACTTTCTCTTTGGTCAATAGCAAGGTCTTATAGAAAGCATGCTAAGGAAAAATTTATACAGTTTAAAATCTGACCATTATCATTTATAAAACACTGTATATTTGGGATTCTTTCAGACTCGGACTTTAAAAAATAAAATATATTCTACTGATCAAGGACCTAGATAAATGAACATTTTAAAAGAGACTTGAGGGCCGGCCCCGTGGCTCACTCGGGAGAGTGCGGTGCTGGGAGCGCAGCGGCGCTCCGGCCGTGGGTTCGGATCCTATATAGGGATGGCCGGTGCGCTCACTGGCTGAGCGCGGTGCAGGCGACACCAAGCCAAGGGTTGCGATCCCCTTACAGGTCACAAAAAAAGGACAAAAAAAAAAGAGACTTGAAAGTTAAATTAATCTTTGGCCTCTCTTGCCATACCAAGCAGGGTGATGATGGGATGAATAGGCAAGATGAAAAACAGCTTCAGATTAAGAAAGCCTGACACACTAACTTGCTCTGGCCTTGCATTCAACTGTCAAATATCTTGGGATCCCAAGGAGACTTTTTGTGGGTTCTTCTAACCATGAAAAAGAAACATACATTTCAGCTAAAGTATCCGTAGCTTCTGTCCAAAAATCCAGTATTCTATTGCATGTCTTAATGAGTCTACTCCTAATTGTCAAACTATATGTCACAAATTTTGGTCTCAGGAAGTAGTTCATATAAGCCCAAGAGTTGTCTGTAGAGAATGAACTTAAGGCTGAATGTTAGAGATCAAGTAAGGAAAGGAAATTATCATTTACTGGGTATTACTTATGTGCCAGGCACTTTGCATATATGCACTTTGCATATATTTGCATTCAGTAAGGGTGAGAAGATTTATATCATATAAAATGATCTGATTTTAAGCTTGACTTTGTAATACCTAGTCCATTTATTGTTCTTCCTCCTCACTTTGTGTGCCAAGACAAGAAACAGTTTCCGTTTTTAAGGGACTCTGGTTTAGTCAGGAAGGCAGAAACAAAACTTGATGTGGCTTTTACCATATGATAATAACACCGAGTGCTTCACATACATATTTTCATTAAGCACTCAAAACCTGTTTAAAGATGAGATTTGTGAGACCTGAAGAGGTTTAACGACTCACCCCGAAGTACATAGTGAGGTATCTGAGACTTCAGAACCCATGTTTTAACTAATCTTCCATCCTGTCTCTAGCTCTCTTGATTGTGACGAATCTCAAATGTGGTAGAAGAGTTGAAGGCAGTGTAATGACTTATACATAGTTGGGATTTTTGTGTACAAAAGGCTATTTTCAAAATGTCATTTCAGGCTCTTTTGCATATATTAAGATGATTTCGGACACAAAGTGGAATGATTCAATGTGGAATAGGTTACCAAAGAGATTTCTTCTGTGACTCAGGTTCAGCATTATTCCACTCTTTATCAGACCGGTTCTTTCTGGAAGTAAATTAAGATAAGTTCACAAATCTCTCTTGTTTTGCTTCTTTATGTCACCTTTCCTCTGCAATATTCTGTTAGTGATTTAGGTATTTTGCATTTATAACAGTTCTGAGAGCTTGCATCTGTTCAGCTAAAGCTGCCACATCACTGCTAGATCAAGTCTCTTGAATGTGGCCTTATGCTGGGGAGTTGCCTTCTGATAAGGATTCTTTTGAACAGGGTGGGGGTGGTATGAGATCCAGAGTTTAGGTTGAACTCTCATCCCCTTGACTTCTGCCCCTATTTCAGAGTTTATATTGGTGTGGTAGGGACTCCCTATGGAGCCAAGAGTTTTGAGCACTTGTTTACAATTGATGAAAAGATAGTTGCATTCAAAGGCAGTTGTTGGGTCCTTGGATAATCATGCATGTCTGCCACTATCTCTGGTGGGTGTAGGGAATGCTTCAACATCTAAGTCTGGAGATTTTTAAGGGATGACTTAGAAGGAATGAGAAGAAACTCAGGCTAGATAGATAGTATGCTGCAATTGTTCTTTCTGTGGGAGTAGTAGAGCAGTAACATTTTGAGTTCAGAGAATGATTTGTTTTACTGTATTTCATTAAAAAAAAAAAAAATCCAAAAGTGGTTGCTTAAATGCAATACATGATAATGAGAGAGTATGTGGAAATTCTTTTCTTCTTTTTTTGATGTCTCACCAAAGAGAAAATTTGCTGTGTTAGGCAAATATATCAGTAGTGGAGGGATACCCTAGATTAAAGCCACCTTCTTCAAAGTATAACTTTATGCATAGTTTTACAAATTAGCATTTTCTCTAAAATTTTGTTGTGGTACTCTGAGTATGCTGAGAGTATACCAGCTCAGTTCCAAGTGAGTCCTCATATACCTTTTCTGGGCATGCTTTGGTCAACCAACACTTTTTAGTCTCTCTACCTCAAGTTTTTTTGTTTGTTTGTTTGTTTTGTTTTGGTTGGCTTAATGTCGTGGATAGGAATCTGAAAGAAAAGATAAGCTTCTCTCTTTGAAGGGATCTGACAGTCGCTGTGAACGAAAATTGAATATGCTTTTTTCGTAAGCATAAGGAAAGATAAACTGCAGAATAACAAGATTCAAAGTGAAAATATAGTATTATATCTTTTTCATGTGTTAGCACAAAATTCCATGTGCTAAGTATAATCTGGCCTATAAATGTATTTTGTTAGTTGTCAGCATTTAAGACCTGTAAGAATTTAATAAAAATTTGGATTTCTGAGTTTGTTGAAAAATTGGAAGATTTAACCCTGAGCTTGGATTTCTGCGTGGCATCTGTTTGGGTGGAACAGAGTAGTGGCTGCCCTCTTTAGATGAGCATGCACTCTTAAGTTTGTCACAGAGCCGTGTGGCCTCCTTCACCCATTCATGTTTCCTTCCAGTCTTCTGTGGGCATTTGAGTTTGCAACTCCTCCATTAACAAATGTTAATTTTCAGGGCATGAGAAAATGAGGATGTGGGAAAATGGGAACTCTTGTAAGTATAATCTAATAATATCTGTCAAGACTGATAATGTGCAGGTTTATTTTTGCAGATTTAGCATTTTAAAATATAAAAATATAAAATTTAAAACTACATATTTAGCAATTTATATGTCTAGGAATTTATTCTAAAGAAATGACAGTTATGCAAAATCTGTATAGTCCTTTTAGCATTTATAGTAGTAGAAAAAAATTGGAAACAACTCAGATGTTTAATAGGGGACTAGTTAAATAGATTGTGGTTATTCATGCAGTGGAATACTATAGACTCGACTCGTTAAGGAGAAGGCAAATTTTTAGTCTGGAATAAGATACACTGAACTGTTAACAGTGTTGTCTTTGAGAGAATGCGATTACAGGGTGACTTTTGTTATCTCTGTGTTTTAATTTTTTTCTTGGATTATTAAGAAAACAGATATGTAGTTTTAAAAAATCTCTGTTACTCATTTTAGCTGCTAAGTTTTCAAGGCTATCCTGCCAAATCGAGCCACTTAGGCTCTAGCTTTTCAGTTAGAGTGAAGATTTTACATTCAGAATTCTCTTATTTTGAAATTGCTCTCAGGAAGGGGAATCAGTGTCCTCAAGTAGCAGGGGCCATCTTGAAGCCCAAGAACAGAGTAAAAGCCTAGAGCAGCATTTCCAGATTTCTGTTTGCAGCCCTACTTACATTCATTAATCCAGCTGTCAGAATTGGCCTCTTTTTCAGTATTGGGAGGCTTGAGCCAGTGCTACAGAGAATGAAGGGAGCCTTCAGGAGCTTCTCATATGAATCGGGCTGTCCTGGCAGTTACAGGGTTAGTTGGTGAAAGTAACCCTAATGGAATGCATGGTGCCTGGTGCAATGAAAAGAACACGTGTGAAAATTTGCATCTTGGCTTTGCCACTTCTTTGCTGAGTGACCATAGGCAACCTGTGAAGCTCAGTTTCTTCATCCATATAATAATAATAATGCCTATAAGAGGTTGTTTTTAAAAACAGGTGAGATGATATATGGGAATTGCCCAGAATTTAGCTGCTGTTGTCATTCCTGCATGTTTCTCCTTTGCTGAAATACAGGACAAAAGTTTTCTAACTTTTTGTTAATATTTAATGAGCATATACTGTATACTAATGACTTTAAAACATTATCTCATTTACCCTTTCTTCCTGGCAGCTCTATGTGCTTAATCTCAGCTCTTTTACAGATTTAACATTTGGCCAAGGTCACACAGCTGGGAAGTGGCAAAGCCAAACCCTGTGTGATTCCAAAGGCCACGTCCTTTTTATCTTTTTAAAATTGAGGTATGATTTACACACAACGAAACGTACAGATCTAAAGTGTAAAGTTCAAGCAGTTTTCACAAATGTGTGCAGCCTTGTAATCAAATACAGAACATTCTGATCCCTTCAGAAAATTCTCTTACATACTTTTTCCCAGTCAGTCCCACTACTCTACCCCAAGAAGTAATAACTTCTGATTTCTGTCATGATAGATTAGTTTTGCTTGTTCTAGAATCATACATATGCTCCTTTGTGCTTTTTTTAGCATAAGGTTTGAGATGCATCCCTGTTGCTGCAGGTGTTCAGTAGTTCATTCCTTTTTATTGCCGAGTAGTGTTCCATTGACTATCACAGTTTATCAGTTCACCTGTTGATATCTGAGCTGTTTCTAGTTTTTGGCTATTATGAATAAAGCCGCTATAAAATTTCTTTTCCAAGGTTTTTGTGGATATATGTTTTTATTTCTCTTAGACATATATCTAGAAATTGTTGGGTCATATGGTAGATGTATGTTAAACTTTTTATGAAATTGCCAAACTGGTTTCCAAAATGTTTATGCATTTTATAGTTCTATTAGGAAATGAGTTCTACTTACACATCTTTGCAAGCATTTGGTATTGTCAATCTTTCTAATTTTAGTCATTCTAGTGAGTATTGTAATGGGATTGATGTGCTTTTAATTTGTGTTTCCTTGATGACTGATTATGTTGGTCACTTTTTTATGCAGTTATTGGCCATTTATATATCATTAAAAAAAATGTGTTCAAGTCTTTTCACCATTAAAAAAAAAATCATGTTGTCTAATTGAGTTGAGGTGTTTTTTATTCTGGATACAGTATTGAGAGTTCTTTGTCAGGCATATGTGTTGTGAATATTTTCTCTTAGTCTGTGGCTTTCCTTTTTACTTTTTAACATGTTTTGTGATGAGTAGAACTTTTAAATTTTTATGAAGTCCAGTTTATTAATTTTATTCTTTTATGGTTAATTAATGCTTTCTGTGTCCTCCCTAAAAAATCTTGGCCTAACCTGAGGTTATTGTATGTTTTCTACTAGAAATTTTATGATTTTGGGGCTGGCCCGGTGGTGCACTGCTACAGTGCGCCGCTTGGGAAGCGTGGCAGTGCTCCTGCCGAGGGTTCGGATCCCACATACAGACCGGCCGCTCACTGGCTGAGCGAGGTGCGGGGGCAACACCGAGGGTTGCGATCCCGTTGCTGGTCCCGGTCCGGTACGGGCGTGACACTGAGGGTTGCGATCCGTTGCCGGTCACGAAAAAAGACAAAAAAAAAGGAAAAAAAAAAAAAGAAATTTTATGATTTTAAGTTTTATATTTATGTCTATAATCTACCACAAATTAATTTTTTGTATGTTATGAGGTACGAATGAAAGTTTTTAAATATGAATATTAATTTATTCCAGCACCATTCGTTGAAGACTTTCCTCAGTGAATATTTCGATGCTCTTAATTGAAAAATAATTTGTGTGAGTCAGTTTATGGAACCTCTTCTCTTCCAATAATCTTTTTTTTTTTTTTTGGCCAGGCAAGTTTAGCAGTGGGGGGTTGTATAACAACTTCAGTGAGACTAATAAGTTAATAAGTTTTGATAACTCACTACCATCAGACCAGCCCCAATAATCTTTTTATCTTTTCACAAATACATTATGTCTTGATTGCTATAGCTTTATAATAAACCTTGAAATGAGGTAGTGTTAGTCCTCCAATTCCATTCTTCCTTTTTGGAGTTGTTTTGGCTATTTTGCGTATTCTAGGTTTTTTTTTTTTTCATTTCCGTGTACATTTTGGAATCAGCTAATCAACTTTTCTTTCTTCTTCATCTTTTTTTTAATGAAAAAGCCTGCTCAGATTTTGATTGAGTTGCATTGATTCTACCAATTCGGGAAGAGTTGGCAGTCATCTTAATAGTACCGAGTCTTCTAATCCATGAATTCAGTGTATCTCTCCACTTATTTTAGGTCATCTTTATTTTCTCTCATTAATGTTTTTAAAAGTTTAGTGTTGTGGTCTTGTACATCTTTTTAAAAACTTATTCCTAAGTATTTAAAAAACTAATCCCTAAGACAACAAAATTTTTTTTAATGCTATAATAAATGGTATTGCTTTTAAAATTTATTTTCCAATTGTTTGCTGGTATATAGAAATGGAATTGATTTTTGTATATTGAATCTATGTCCTGTGATATTGTTAAATTTGTTCACTAGTTCCAGTGACTTTTATTTTTATTTATTTATTTATTTATTTTTGTCTTTTGTCTTTTTTCCGTGTCCGGCAACGGATCGCAACCCTCAGTGTTGCCCCTGTACCGGACCGGGGACCGGCAACGGGATCGCAACCCTCGGTGTTGCCCCCGCGCCCCGCTCAGCCAGTGAGCGGGAACTGGTCTGTATGTGGGATCCGAACCCTCGGGCGGGAGCGCCGCTGCGCTTCCCAAGCGGTGCACTATCCAGTGTGCCACCAGGCCGGCCCCTCCAGTGACTTTTAAAAATAAATTCTTTGGGACTTTTTATGTATACATCTGTGAATAAAAACAGTTTTACTTCTTCCTTTTTGATGTTTATGATTTTTGTTTTTCTTACCTTATTGCACTAGCTAAGATTTACAGTACAGTGGTAGATAGAAGTAGTAGGAATGACATTCTTGCCTTAATCTTAGAGGGAAAGAGTTCAGTTTCACTATCAAGTATGATGTTAACTGCATAGGGTTTTCTTTTCTCCTTTTATTTTTTAAAATTCTGGTAAAATACACATAACATTTACCATCTTAACCATTTTTAAGTGTACAGTTCAGTGGCATTAAGTATATTCACATTGGTTGTGCAACTATCACCAACATTTATCCACGGAACTCTTCATCTTGCGAAAATGAAACTGTCTCCGTTGACAATAACTACCCATTCCGTCACAACTACTATTCTGCTTTCCATCTCTATGAATTTGACTACTCTAGGTACCTCATATAAATGGAATCATACAGTGTTTGCCCTTTTGTGACTGGCTTTTTTCACTTAGCATAATGTCCTCAAGGTTCATCATATTGTATAGTATGTTAGAGTTTTCTTCCTTTTTAAGGCTGAATAATATTTCATTGTATGTACGCACCATATTTTGTTTATCCCATGGATGGACATTTGTCTATTGTCAATAATGCTGTTATGAACATGGGTATATGTGTGCATATCTCTTCAAGTCCCTACTTTCCATTCTTTTGGTTGTATACCCAGAGGCGGAATTGCTGGACCATATGGTAATTCTGCTTTTAATTTTCGAGGAACCACCATACTGTTTTCCAGTGGCTGCACACTATTTTACATTCCCATCCACAGTGCACTAGGGCTCCAGTTTTTACATTTTGCCAACACTTGCTATTTCTGTGTTTTTGATAGTAGTCATCCTAATGATTGTGTGATGATATCTCATTATGGTTTTGGTTTTCATTTCCCTAATGATTAGTGATGTTGAGCATCTTTTCATGTGCTTATTGGCCATTTGTATATCTTCTTCAGAGAAATGTCTATTCAAGTCTTTTGCCTATTTTTCAATTCAGTTCTTTGTGGGCTTTTATTTGTTTTAATTATGGGAGTTCTGTATGCATTCTGGATCTTAACCCCTTATCAGATATATGATTTGCAAATATTTTTTCCCATTCTGCAGGTTGCCTTTCACTCTGATTGTGTCCTTTGATGTACAGTTTTTAATTTTGATGTTATCCAATTATTTATTCTTTTGTTGTCTGTGCTTTTGGCATCATATCCAAGAAACCATTGCCAAATCCAACATCATGAAGCTTTTCCCCTGTTTTCTTCTGAAAGTATTATAGTTTTAGGCTTTACATTTAAGTCTTTGATCCATTTTGAGTTAATTTTTCTATATGGCATAATGTAAGGTCCAGCTCAATTCTTTTGCATGTGGATGCTGTTTTCGCAGCACCATGTATTGAAAAGACTGTTCTTCCCCCATTGAATGGTCTTTGCAATCTTGTTGAAAATCGTTTGACCGTATATGTGAGGGTTTATTTCTGAGCTCTCTATACTATTCCATTGATTTACATGTCTGTCATTATGTCAGTACCACACTGTTTTGGTAACTGCAGCTTTATAGTAAGTTTTGAAATCAGGGACTGGCCAGTTAGCTCACTTAGAGTACAGACTTGTAACACCAAGGCCATGGGTTGGGTGGCTGGTCCTAGCACCAGCCAACTGCCAGGAAAAAAAAAAGAAAAAGACTGCTATAGGTTTTTTTGTAGATGCTCTTTACCAGCTTGAGAAAGTTCTATTCCTACTTTGAGTTTTTTAAATCATGAATGGTGTCACATTTAAAAAATGTTATTTCTGCATCTAGATATTTAGACTATTAATATGGTGGTTGAACTTTGAAAGTTGAACCAGTGGTATAATCCTGGGTCATGATATAATTTTCATATGTTGCTGAAATCAACTTGATAATCATAAAAATCCATAACAAAATATTATGTTAAGGGCCAAAGCCTGTGTCTTAACCTCAGTGCCATAATGTCTCCAAAAGATTTTTATTTTTCTTTAACTCATTATTTTGGGCACATATCCTTTTATTTGTGTGAGTTTGTATGTTTTTTGTGTAGTCATAAAGCAAAACTGTCTTTCTAGATAGGTGTAGGAGCTCTCCTCCTACTTCAGTTTTGAAGTCTCCATCTAGTGGTCTGTTCTGGAAGTACAGAGATGTGATAACCTGTGGTATTGCTTTGGTGTGTGTGCCCATTTTGTCCACTAGGTGGCAACAGGCCCTAACTGAAGAGTGAAGAGCAAGGACTCAGACTGAAAAATAGAAGAAAATTGCTTTCAAAACTCATAATTAAATAGAACAGAAAAACAAGATTTTCTGAAAAGTAGTACTGCTAGACTTCAAAATATGAGAGAAAGGAGTTATACCTTTAGGTCATTCTAAGAGCATGTATGAAAATTCTAATTAAAAATACATGAGAATCCATTTTATTGTCTCTCTTCCCTTGCCTCTCAAATTTTAAATTTTTGGCTTATTCAGTGGATGTCAAGCCACTTTTCTTTGAATATTGGGGAAAGGGGGTAATGGGGATGGAAGAATAAGGTGATAGAGCAGAACCTTAATGCAGGGAGATCTGAGTTTGGGGAGCAGAAGCAAGATATGTGTGCTCTTTTATCCAAGAGTTGAAATCTACTTCCAGGGAGACTGCATGAAGAGGCATTAATGGCTCCATGCTGTCCCTTGGGTCTGAGACTCTATTCCTTCGGCATAAAAAAAGGAGCTTTTATGAATGTTGTAGTCTAAGGTATGGATTTTTTTTTTTTTATAAAAATGGAAATGGGCAAACAGAGATTTTTCCGGACAAGGAATTATTGAAGACAGGGGTGAAAGAAGGTTGGTAAGATTCCAGGAAGCTGTGGATAGAATTTACAGGGTTGTGAAAATTAAAGGAAAGGAGTGGGATGAGTTTCTAATCTCCCTGAAATAGTTAAGAGAAAAAGTTTAGGGAAGACAACTAGGCTAGAAGCAGTGTGACCTGGTAGGGTAGAGCACCTTGCTTGATTATGGCAGTGATGCCAGCTTTTTTTTGATCTCAGTCAACTTAGGCATGTTAAAGACCCCATTACCTATTTAATATGCATGTTCTTGCTTTCCAGATGAAAATAATTTATTGGTAATGGACTTTTATTTACAAAGAAAATTTGGAATAAATAAATATGAAGTATGGCTCATATTTGAAACATGACACATACATGTCAAAGTCTAATTACTTGAAAATTTAAAAACTAAACATACTGTTGATGCAGTACCTATCATTTTACACAAAATGTATCAAACTAAATTGAAATGATGATGCTGAATGAGGTATAATTGAAGATTGTAAAGCAAGAGTAGCAGCAGTTGCAAACCACCACTAATTTCCTCAACAGTGATAATAGAGTTCTTCTGAGAACTGCAAGATTTCCAACTGACTTTGTGTGCATCTGCAGAAAGATCTTTGCAACTTTGCCACCTTTTTGGCAACCAGGCTTAGTAGAATACTAAAGAGCCTCTTGTTAATTTTACTTTATAAACACCAAATTTTATTAACAGTCTCTTAACAAGTTACTTGCAAGTAGGCTTTTATCATAGGTAGAAATAAATTGAACATTAGTCACTCATAAGATGGATGAATGTTGGATTAATTCACTGGGATGATCCTTTAAGTTGAGAATCATGGGGCTAAAGGGTTGAGAAAGAGGAGGAAAAGTTAGAAAAATAGCCACAGGCTAGCTAGGAGGAGGCTCAGCTGGCCTTGGGCCTTTGTTGCTACATGTGAAATGGAAAGGGGGTGTTTCTTCTGTGATTTAAAGCAAAATCTCACCACTGGGTGTGTGTGTGTGTGTGTGTGTGTGTGTGTGTGTGTGTGTGTGTGTGTGTGTGTGTGTGTGTGTGTGTGTGTGTGTTCACTGTGTATGCACAGATGTTTATAATAATAGCTCTGATACTGTTGATAGGATTACTACGTACCATGTGATTAGTGCTGTTGACAGAATTATTTGATGTGAATCTAACACCAAATGATTCTTCTAGGAATTGTTTTTCCTTATGTTGAATGGAGTAGATCTGTGTAATTGAGAAGAAAATAAAATCCTTCATGGAATGATTTTGTGTTGTGACTTTTGTTGATTTGTTTGGTGTCTAGATCATTTAGCATCTCAGTTGTCCAGGAATCTGTCAACATAACTAAGGTGCAGTAAAAGTGAAGCCCTAAACATAATTTTCACGGGAATAATCTTAATTGTGAGATTCTCTTTCTCTCCCTCTCTTTTTCTCTTCCTTTCTCTCCCTTCCCCCTCCCCCTTTTTCCTCCTCCTCCTCCTCCTTCTCTCTCTCTCTCTCTCTCTCATAGTTCAATTGCAAAGAACAGAAACATTCTCGAGCTAGTTTAAAATGAAGACTTTGTTGGAAGGTACAGTGTATTTTCTCAGGGCCCAAAGGCAGAGCATGCCATTGGATTCATGAAGAACCAAGACCAGATTTCTTTCTCATATCTTTGTGGCCATATGGAGTCTCATCTCTGCTTTTCTTGTGTTGCTGGTTCATATTTCTCTTCTCATTCAGACTGATACACTTTGTTTCTGTGTCCATGATGGAAAATGGTTGCTCCTGCCCTGCTCGCCATATCTTTATAGTACCCATGCTGAACACAGACTAAAGTATTTCTGTTCAAATTTTAAATACTCAGGAAAGAGGATAAGTCCAGATTGGATCAGGTGTCAGGGGCTATGGTCCATTGACTATTCAGTAGAAGCTGCAGGAGCATGCTAAGCAGAACATGATTAGAGCAGACAGATTGTCTGACATGATAGCTTCAGTCAGGAAACAGGATGGAGGTTGTGGAAATTGACCATGAAATCTGGTATTTGAGGGGAAATGAAAAGAGAGGGAAAATTCAGGGGCATGGGTCGACTAGGAGTTATTTGCTAGGCCTGGGATGGTAGAGGATGGGGATCTGGCAAATGCAGTGAGAATCTAGGTATGAGATGATGCTTGAAATTTGGCGAGTAGAACAGATATGCTTTTAAACCACCCAGTTATTGGCTGCAGGTATAAGCATCAAGACGTAGAACTTTTGGTCTTGGGATGGTAATGACCAGATGGACTGAGGGTTAAGCCTATGCCAGTGGCCAAGGGACCCATGATAGACACCCAGACATGCTTACAGACTTCCTTTTTGTCTTTTTTCGTGTCTGGCAACGGATCGCAACCCTCAGTGTCGCGCCCGTACCGGACCGGCAACGGGATCGCAACCCTCGGTGTTGCGCCCGCACCTCGCTCAGCCAGTGAGTGGGAACCGGTCTGTATGTGGGATCCGAACCCTTGGTGGGAGCGCGGCGGGCCCCATGCTTACAGACTTAATTGTAGTGGCCAGGGCCACTTGTAACACTCAGTATACTACTTTGCCTAAGATCTGTTTGAGTACCTACCTGGTGACAAGGTCTGAGCTGAGGTTGTCTGTGTAGTCTTGTCCTAGCCATGATTGCCTCTTGGGCTGGTCCAAATTATATATATACACATGGAAGGTACTAGCGACTTCAATAGTTAGGGCTTTTGGGAAATGGGAACTGAAAATAGCTGCTTAATGTTCACACTTTTGGATTGTTGCTTTCTGGAATTGAAAATGATTTTTTTTTTTTTTTTTTTTTAAAGATGGCCGGTAAGGGGATCTTAACCCTTGACTTGGTGTTGTCAGCACCACACTCACTCAGTGAGCTAACCGGCCATATGGGATCCGAACCCGTGGCCTTGGTGTTATAAGCACCGCACTCTCCCGAGTGAGCCACAGGCTGGCCCGATTTTTTTTTTTTCTCCCTTTTTTTTTTGTCTTTTTTCGTGTCCGGCAACGGACCGCAACCCTCAGTGTGGCGCCCGTACTGGACCGGGACCGGCAACGGGATTGCAACCCTCAGTGCTGCGCCCGCCCCTCGCTCAGCCAGTGAGCGGGAACCGGTCTGTATGTGGGATCCGAACCCTCGGCAGGAGTGCCGCCGCGCTCCCAAGCGGCGCACTGTAGCAGTGCACCACCAGGCTGGCCCCAAACTTGGGATAAGAACAGCAAAAGTTTGTGGTGTTGCCTGGGATTGCTCCCATTTCTCTTAGTTCTGGTGCAGTAGTTCAACCAGGATGGGTCAGGCCATGAAAACCAACAGCTTTACTACTGTTGCATGAGGGGGCTCACTTAATTTGGAGTGTTGTCAGTTAAAAGTGATGATATTGGTGGCAAGTAAAACAGGGAGGGCCAGCAAGTCGATTAGCCTAAGGTTATAGTTCTGTTTGGTACAAACAGTGGACCAACAGGCTAAGCAGGGCTTTAACAGGGAGCTCTTGGAAGTTAGACAACTACAGGGGGGCTTGATAAGCTCTTCAGATATCCTGGGTGGACCAGAGGTTTTATGTACATCAGAAACCAGTGCAAGTCTAAGCTATCTACACTTTCCTGGCCAATGCAAAGGATGTGTGAGAAAGCTGGCAGAAAGTAAAATCTGGAACAGACATGAAGGCCTGAAGTGTGAGTATACTCATCCCAACCACAGCTCATCCAGAGAGTGAAAGTGCTGAAGGTGGTTGAGCACTATCTGTGACCGATCTTTGAGTGAATAGTCTACTATGCAGACAGAGAGGTGACCCCTAGAAGTCAGACTTCAAAATAAAAATAAGGGGAAAAAAACCTGAGCCATGAGGAACCACACATTGCAGTGGGGACAAACTTTACAGGTTTAGACCAGGAAAATTAGTAAAAAACAAAAACAGAAACAAAAAACAACCATCACTACCAACCTTAGTGGAGAGAAGTCAGAATCCAGAGTTACCAACAACACATTATTTTAAGTATTCAGTATTCAACAAAAAAATTACAATACGTGCATAGAAATAAGGTCTGACCCATACTCAGAAAGGAGAAAAACACTCAGTAGAAACTATCTCAGAGTGATCCCAAATGTTGGATCTGGCACACAAAGACTTTAAAGTAGCTGTTATAGATATTTCAAAGAAATAAAGGGAATCATGTTTAAAGAATTGAGAAGTATGATGACAATGATTCAACACATAGAGAATCTCAATAAAGAGAATTTTAGACCACAAAATGGAAGTGCTGGAGTTGAAAAGTATAACTGAAATGAAAAATTAATAGGGGGACTCAGCAGATTTGAGGTGGCAGAAGACAGAATTGGTGAACTTGTAGATAGACCAATAAAAGTTAATATGAACGGAGAAAAAAAGATTGAAAAATGAACAGAATCTCTGAGATCTGTGGGATAACATCAAATGTGTATGAAATGAGAACGATAGGAGAGGAGTGACAGAAAGGGGCAGAAAAGTATTAGAAAAAATAATGACCAAAAATTTCCTGAATCTGATGATGAACATTAATCTGCAGATCCAAGAGGCCTGATTAACCCTAGGTATGATAAACACACATGAGTCAAACTGTTGGAAGAAAAGGACAAAGAGAAAATCTTGAAAGTAGCAAGAAAAAAAAAAAAGATTCATCACCTTTGGGAAACAACAGTAGGATTTATGGCTGACTTTTTGTCAGAAACAGTGGATACCTGAAGGCAGCAGGGTGACATATTCAGAGTGTGGAAAGAAGAAAATTATTAACCAAGAATTCTATATCCAAAAACTATTGTTCAGAAATGAAGGCAAAATGAAGTCATTCCTACATGAAAAAGAAAATTTGTTGCTAGTGGACTTGCTTTAAAATACTGAAGGGAGATTCTTCAGGCTGAAAGGAAGTGACACCAGATGGTAACTGAAATCCATAGAAATGATGAACCCTGGAAATAGTAAATATGTGGGTAAACGTAAGTCTATATTTTTTCTTATTCTCTTAATTAAAAAAAAGACATAAGTTTGTGTAAAGCAAGGATTATAACACTGTATTATTGAATTTCTATTACTGGCAATAATAGAAAGAGGGATGGGTAGGAGATGTATTGGTGTAAGTTTCTATATTTCCTGGAATTGAGTTATAAGTAGATTGTCATAAGTGAAGATGCACGTTGTGGTGCCTAGAGCAACCACTAAGCAAACAACAAAAAATATATAGTAAAAACAAATCAACAGAGGATTAAAATGGTACACTAAAAAATATTTCACACAATAGATAATAAAGGAGGAACAGAGGTTAAAAAAAATACATGAAACAAAAACAGCAAAATGGCATATAAATCTAATCATATCAATAATTATCCTAGAGCAACCACTAAGCAAACAACAAAAAATATATAGTAAAAACAAATCAACAGAGGATTAAAATGGTACACTAAAAAATATTTCACACAATAGATAATAAAGGAGGAACAGAGGTTAAAAAAAATACATGAAACAAAAACAGCAAAATGGCATATAAATCTAATCATATCAATAATTATATTAAACGTGAATGGACTGTCTATTCAAAAGATAGAGATTGTCAGCCCAACTCTGTGCTGTCGATAATAGACATACCTTAGAATCAAAGACACAAATAGGTTGAAAGTAAAAGATGATAAAAGAGAGATTATGCAAACAGTAACCATAGGAGAGCAGTTGTAACTATATTAAAATCAGAGTTTAGGATAAGAAATATTACTAGAGAAAGAGGGACATTTCATAATGACAAAAGGGGCAATACATGAGGAAAACTTTCCTTTTTTTTCTTTAGTATACATTATGACATTCAATCATGAGGAAAACTTAATCATAAAAATATATCTAACAAGAGACTACCAAAATACATGAATCAAAAAGTGACAGAAAGGAGAAATAGACAATCTAACAGTAATAGTTGTAGATTTCAGTATCCTGCTCTCAACAGTTGATTCAACAATTGTACAGAAAATTAGCAAGGATATAAGAGATTTCATCAACGCTATCAACCAACTTGATGTAACTCATGTTTATTGAACACTCCATGTAGAATACACATTCTTTTCAAGCTCACATGGAACAATTTTCAAGGGTGTCATAGGCCATAAAACATGTCTCAGTTATTTTTGGAGAAATCATACAAAGTATATTTTTATGAACACAGTGGAATTAAGTTAGAGATCCAGGACAGAAAGAACTCTATGACATCCCCAAATATTTGAAATTAAACAAGATACTTGTAAGCAATTTATATATCAGAAAAGGAATTCCAAGGCAAATTTTAAAATATTTTTTAACTAAATGTAAATGAAAACACAACATATCAAAAATTATAAAATGGAGCTAAATCTGTGCTCAGAGGAGGATTTATAGCTTTTATAACACCTGTATATTAGAAAAGAAAAAAGGTCTCAAGCAGTAACCTAAGCTTCCACCTTAAGAAACTAGATAGAGAGCAAACTAAACCCAAAGCAGGCATAAGGAAGGAAATGGTACAGATTAGGATGGAAAATAGTGAAATGGAAAAAAGAAAAACAGATAAATGAAACTAAAAGTTAGTTCTCTAGAAAGATCAACAAAATCGATAAACCCCTACCTAGGCTGACCAAGAAAATAAAGAGGATACAAATTACCAAAATCAGAAATGAAAGAGAGGACATTGGGGCCGGCCCGTGGCTCACTCGGTAGAGTGCGGTGCTGATAACACCAAGGCCCCGGGTTCGGATCCCATATAGGGATGGCCGGTTCGCTCACTGGCTGAGCGTGGTGATGACAACACCAAGTCAAGGGTTAAGATCCCCTTACCGGTCATCTTTTTTTTAAAAAAAAAAAAAAGAGGACATCATTACCCTATAGAAATTAAGACAATTATGAAGGAATATTATGAACAATTTTATCCCAACAAATTAGACAAATTAGGTGAAATGGAGAAATTTCTAGAAAGACACAAATTATTAAAACAGACTCCAGAGGAAATAGAAAATACGAATAGATCTATAATGGTTAAAGAAAATGAATTATTAATTAAAAATCTTCTTACAAAGAGAAGCCCAGGCCCAGGTAGCTTCATTAGTGAATTCTATCAAACATTTAAAGAACTAATACTAAATCCTTCACAAACTCTTAGAAAGTAGAGGGATGGGAATGCTTCCCAGCTCATTGTATGAGCACAACATTATCCTAATGATAAAGCCAAACAAAGGTGCCATAAGAAAACTGCAGATCAATATCCCTTATGAACATAGGTGCGAAAATCTTTAACAAAATATTAGCAAATCACATTCAGCTATATATAGTAATGGATTATATATCACGACCAATTGGGATTTATTCCAGGAGTGCGAGCTTGGATTAACACATAAAAATCAATTAATGTAATATACCAAGTGCCGTCAAATGTTCTCTTGAAAGGCAGGATGATAAATATTTTAGGCTTTCAGACCATATATTCTCTGTTGGAACTACTCAGTTCTGTTCTTTTACTGGGAAAACAGCCTAGACAATAAATAAATTATGCGTGTGGCTATGTCCCAGTAAAACTGTATTTACAAAAATAGGCAACTAGAGCACAGGTCATAGTTTGCTGAACCTCTGTAATATACCGTATTAATAAAATAAAGGCTAAAAAACACATGATCATCTCAATAGACAAAAAATATTTGACAAAATTCAATACCTATTCATTATAAAAACTTTCAGCAGAATAGAAATAGAAGGCAACTGCCACAACCCGGTAAAGGGCATCTACAAAAAGCTTACAGCTAACATGATGTTTAATGGTGAAATCCTCAAGGATTTTCCCCTAATATTGGAAACAAGGTAGATAAGAATGCTTACTTGTACCACTTGTTTTCAACATTGTACCAGAGGTTCTAGCCAGTGCAATAAGGGGGAAAAAGGCATCTGTATTTGAAAAGAAGGATTAAAACTGTCTTTAATCACAGATGATATAATCCTCTACAATATACAATCCTAAGGAATCCACCAAAAACAAAAACAAATTGAAGTAATTGAGTTTAGCAAAGTCATAGGATACCAGATCAATATACAAATATCAATTGTATTTTTATTGCAGTCGACATTGCATATTCATTTTGGATTATTACTAGCAATAATTCAAAAATGAATGCAATAAAACAATTCCACGGGCCGGCCCGGTGGCGCTTGGGAGCGCGGCGGCACTCCCGCTGAGGGTTCGGATCCCATATAGAGACCGGTCTGCTCACTGGTTGAGCGCGGTGCAGGCACGACACTGAGGGTTGCGATCCCGTTACCAGTCACGAAAAAAGACAAAAAGGAAAAAAAAAACAAAAAACAATTCCACTCATGATTGCATCAAAGCAATAAAATATTTAAAAATATAACAAGGGAAGTACAAGATTTGTACACTAAAAGCTATGAAATATTGCTGGGAGAAATTTAAAAAGATTGAAATAGAGAAACATTCTATGTTCATGGATTAAAAGTCTCAATATTGTTAAGATGGCATTCTCCCCAAATTGATGTATTGATTCTATGCAATCTCTCTATAAAATCCCAGAAAACTTTTTTGTAGAAATTGTTGATTCTAAAATTTACATGAAAGTGCAAGGTACTTAAAATAGGCAATACAATTTTGAAAAAGAACAAAGTTGGAGGACTTACACTATGCAATTTCAAAAAGTGCTATAAAGTCTCAATAATCAAGACATTGTGATTATTGGTATAAGGATACGTACTGTAACTAGACTAAGAGTTTAGTAATACATCTTTACATATTTGGCCAATTGAATTTTGACAAAAGTGCCAAGACAGTTCAGTGGAAGGAAATGGTAGTTTTATCAACAAACGATGCTGGGAAAATTGTTTTTTTATTGCAGTTGATATTGCATATTCATTTTGCATATATAGGAAAAAAAAAAACTCAGACCCTTACTTTACGCTAGACGCAAAAATTAACTCAGAATGCATCATACACAAACGTAAGAGCTAAAACTACAAAATATATCAAAGAATATCTTTGTGGCCTTGGGTTAGGCAAAGACTTCTTAGACATGACACCAATGGCACAAGCCATGAAAGAAAAAATGTGATAAGTTGGCTTCATTTAAATGTAAAACTTTTGTACTTCAGAAGACATCATAAAGAAAATGAAAAGACAAGTTACAGATTGAGGGAAAATATTTACAAATCAAATGTCTAAAAATATGTAAAGAACTTTTACAACTCAGTAAGAAGACAACTCAGTTTTTAGGAATGAACAGAAAATATCATATTATTCCACTAATATGAAACACATAGAATAGGTAGAATTTATAGAGACAGAAAGTAAAATAGAGGTTGCTGGGGGAAGTGGAGAATAGGTAGTTATTTTTTAATGGGTACAGAGTTTATAGGATTATGAGAAAGTTCTGGAATGAGATAGTGATGGTTGCCCAACATTGTAAATTTAATGCCACTTAAAAATGGTTAAAATGGTAAATTTCATGTATATTTTACCACAATAAAAATAAAAATGTAAAGACACAAGCCAAAAGACCTGAACAGGTATTTCATCACATGAAAAGGTTCTCAATATCATTAGTCATTAGGGAATTGTGAATTAAAATCCCAGTGAATGCTCACTGTATACCCTGTGGAATGGCTGTAGTCAAAAAGACTGTAAAAGTGTTCAGAAAGTGTTGAGTAGAAACTGGGAACCTTGTGCATTGCTATGGAACTGTAAAATGGTGCAGTCACTTTGAAATCAATTTGGCATTTTATTAAAAATTTAAGCATAAACTTACCGTATGATCCGGCAGTTTCACTGCTAGGTATTTGTCCACCCAAGGGAAATAAAACCATGTCCATACACAGACTGTATGCGAATGCTCATAATAGCATTACTCATAATGGCCAAAACCTGGGAACAATCCAAATGTCCATCTGCTGGTGAATGGTAGACGAAATATGGAATACCTATGTAATGAAATGCTATTCAACAATAAAAATGAACTACTGATACATACTACAACATATGTAAACCTAAAAATCATTATACTAAATGAAATGAGCCAAACTCAAAAGAGTACATGTTGTATAATTCCATTTATATGAAATGTTCAGAAAAGTCAAATTTATAGAGACAGAAAGCAGATGAATGGTTGTCTGGAGCTAAGAGTTGGAGTGGAGATTGATTGGAAACAGGCTCAAAGAGAGTTTTTGGGATGATGAAAATGTTCTAAAATTGGATTTTGGTGATGGTTGTGCGATTCTATAAATGAATAAAAGTCATTGATTTGTAAACTTACAATGGATAAATTTTGTGGTTTGTAAATTATACCTACACATAGCTGTTTATAAAAACAATGATTGGCTGGAAGGAGGGAAAGGAATAGACTTTTGGATAAAATGGTTTAAGTCCATCAATAAGGTGGGGCCCTGTGATGATTTGTGATGTCTCTCACCAGTCTTTGTCTTGGAAGTCTGTACTCCTCTACAGAGTTTACAAGAAAGAAACTTCTTGTTTGGGAGGGTTGACTCAACTGTTTGGAGTATGATTTTGATAGACCCAGAGTTAAAGATATGTTCATCCAGGCTGATGACACTTATATGCTGAAAAAGCCTTCTTTTCACCCCAAGTTATGGATTAACTCCATCCAGATATCTTGCAAACATGTGCTGGTTGACAAGGAGGCGAATTTCGGTCATGAGGAGATCTTGACTACATTACGGAAAGTGGAAAGACCCAGGAAGCAGCACCATCAGAGACCAGGAATTTTGGGCTGTACTATGTGCAGTTTGCAGAGCATTTTTTATTCTCACTAAGGCCTCACAGTGATCCTATGAGATAGGGGAAGTCTATTCCCCCTTTTACAGAGAAGTAAGGCTTACAAGGTGACAGGCTTGTCCAAGAGCACACAACCACGGCAGAGCTGGACTTAAATTTAGATTTTCCGATTACATATCCCAAACCATTTCTTTTATACCTACTGTTTGCCCCAACTATTTATTGGGAAGAGGAAAGAAAGGGGCATGTGAATTTTGATTGTTTTTCAGTAGATATAGTTAGTCTGAAGAAGGGAGTGGGGGAAGGGAGTTGGGCTATAATGTAAGTTCATGGGTTCTATAGCAAATGTAATGAAACTAGGTTTGTCATGATATCTGGTAGCTATTAAAATTATATCTAGGTTGGAGCTGTCATTTGTCCTGCAGATAGCTGAGGGTATCCTGTGCTTGGTTCAAGAAACAGACCACTTCCTGAGTTATAAATATAATTGTGTGAGAAATCATAAGGAAATTCATTTGACAAACATTTGAATATCTACTCGATGCCAGGCGCCTTGACAGGATGTGGGGTCACAAGGCCCAGTGATCCTCAACAGCCAGTGAGAACAGGAGTAGGCTGAAATTTCCTTTGTTGTCTTCATTCTCTGAGGACGATGTATTTGCCTTCCATAGTGACTATCTCCACCATGGACCTGGAGCCCATTCCTTTCTACTATCCCTGCAGCTGTGCTTTCCACAGGTCCCCTTTCTTGATAAAAATAGTCCACCTTCCCTTCCTTTTCCGGTGTGGATTCTTCCACCGCTTTTCAGCCAAATGTAGGTAGATCCTGCATTTAAAAGCAGTCTTTGCTTTTTTAAAAAAGACAGGATTTGAAATTAATTTTTCTAAATTGTTGAAATGGTTCATGCTTATTGCTAAATACTTGGAAGATATAGAAGAGTATAAATAATAAACATAAAAAACCACCTGTAATTCTGTGACTTAGAGATTACAACTCTAAATTATCAATGTTTTTGCTTCTAGTCCGTTTATTTTCCAGTTTGCTTTTTACTTCTGTCAGCCAGCACATGCTTGGGCGTGTGCACATACACACACTAAGATGTTAGTATTTTGTGTGTCAGACCCTGTTTGAAATACTTTACATGTATTCTCACTATTCAAGTAGCCCTATGAAGCAAGCACTATTATTATCACCATATCTCCTATTTACAGATGACACAGATTTAAAGGTTAAGTAACTTGACTAAGTTTATATAGTTGATAAGTAACAGAGCTGGGATTTTTACCTTCATTTAGCCCAAAGTCTTGTCTTCACTGTCTTCTATGTGCTTTAGCCATACTTTCCATTTTGTGAAGACACTACGTTACTCTGGCCTGTACACCTACGATTTGTTCCCTCTGCTCGGAATGCTCACTTCACCTGTCTCAGGTAACTACATATGCCCTTAAAGTGTTCGCTTAAACCTCACTTCCTCTAAGAGGCTTTCCTGACCCTTCTCACCCCCAAGACTGGATTGGTCCCTTCTGTTATTTGCTCCCATAGTACCTCATTTTCATCTTCTGCCGAGTTTTCCACACTTGCAATTAATTACTTGTTCATTAGAATTTGTTCTGCCCTTTTCACTATGTACTTTGTTTCTTCCACATCTCCTAGCTCCTATTGCAGTGCAGGTGTACAGTAGGTGTCCAATAACTATTTGTTACTTATCTTTTTCTTTCTGCACTTTGTTCATTCACTGCTTAGCTTGTGAATCATAAATGTGTCCTCTGTTTTGTCTGTTAAAAAAAATGAAATCCTCTTTCTTTTCCAGTTTGAAACTGCCCTTTTGTTTCTTAGCACACTGCAAGCATCCCATCTCCTAGTCAAGAGAGTTCGGCATCATTCTTGACTTTTTACTATCTTTTCTGTTTGAGCCAGTTCTTTGGAAAGTGGATCTGGTATACTGAGGTGGAGAAATGGTCACAATATTTTAAGTGAAAAGGGTTACTGACATGTATAATTTGTGGTGTTATTTTCTTTACATATAAATACATGTTTTAAATATCTGTGAAATATATCTGTGAGAATATACACTGAACAGAATAATGGGAGGGGTTAACTGCTAGGCTTTAGTTTTTTTCTTTTGTATAAATCTTTCAGTGACTACATGGTAGTTAAAAAATTCCATTTTGGAAAACAAAAACCAAAAGTTAAAATATTCCTTTTTGAGGTATCCTTTCCTATTTATCCACTTCTGCTATCTCAATTCTAGGCCAGCTCATTTGTGCAACAGAGTTCTCTTTCTCTTTTTTTTTTCTCTTTCAGAGCTCTCCTTTCACCCACTTCATCTGCTTGGTGAATCTTCCCAAAGTCTTGCTTTCAGAGCTCTCCTTTCACCCACTTCATCTGCTTGGTGAATCTTCCCAAAGTCTTGCTTTCAGAGCTCTCCTTTCACCCACTTCATCTGCTTGGTGAATCTTCCCAAAGTCTTGCTTTCATTATCTCCTTGCAGAGCTCCATGTTTGACTACTTGTAAATTTTTCTGCTTTGCTCAAAAGGCCTTCTGTAATTTGTCCATTTACCTTTCCAGTGCTGTTCCTTATGACTCCCTAACACAGTCTCAGAGCTGTTCTGCTCCTGTCCCATAGATATACCATGTATTTTCTGTGGCAGGTGTTTATTTTGAGTCCCATCTGTAGAAAGCACCCTTAAACTCACATAATTCTTTCCCTTACTGTAGTACTTAATAGTATTAAAGAGAAACTGCAAAAGCATTCCATGATTGAGATATGTAATTGTTTCATTAGAATTTTTAAAGGCTTCTGATTCTATGTGTAAATAAGTGGCAGGCTTGTTCAAGTGTACGTTTTTCAAAGAACATATCAGACATTCTTTTCTAATGTTATCAGAAAATTTGGAAATAATTGGTGGTTAAAAATAAATGTCTAGAATGCATGGCATCTTGAAAAACAGGAATACATGGAATACCTTTGCTCTGTCCACTGGTATGACAGAAAGAAAACTCTTTGCTTTCTATAAAGAATTCTTGGGTAAAACAAGTCATCTGAATTTAACCTTGTTCATTCATTAGGTTCTCTAGGTCGGTTTAATTGTTGAGAAAACATAAACCCAAATGCATCTGCTTCTATAAAACCTTAGACACAGTTTGATGTATATTTGGCTGCCACAACATGGTGCAAAATTTTAAGTACTCTGGAGGGAGATACTCAGTAGCAACAGAAGTATGACTGTACTTGTCTGCATTCAGAACAGTAGTGGCAGTTTCAGAATGTGGCAGAAAATGTTGACAATAGTTGAAAAATGGATGAAGAGTGGTGTCAAGAGAGGGGCAGGAAGCTAATGTTTAAGTTGGTGGGCTTTCTGTACTTGTCTGCATTCAGAACAGTAGTGGCAGTTTCAGAATGTGGCAGAAAATGTTGACAGTAGTTGAAAAATGGATGAAGAGTGGTGTCAAGAGAGGGGCAGGAAGCTAATGTTTAAGTTGGTGGGCTTTGCTTTGCTTTGCTTCAGATCAGCATTCAGTGGCTCAAAATCACCTGATAAGCTTGCTAAACTAAAATATAGACTCTGGGGCTCTATCTCTAGAGTCGGACTCAGGCATCTGCATTTTTTGAAGCTACTCTAGATCATTCTAGCTTGAACCCCATATTTTTCCTGAAGTTTTATTTCTCTTTTTGGTTTTTGTCTCACTACACTTGCACTTCTTCCTTCCTATTCCTGAGAAAAAATTTTGGAAGGCTAAGTTGACAAAACTCTTCTACTGCCTTGACTTTTGCCATGAGAATCTGTTTCTCTTTGTTAGACTTAAGGATATGATAAATCATTCATGACCAAGCCCCTTGTCTCCTTTTCATTCGTGTGAAAGATTTGGTGGTTTATCTCATCTTACATCACAGGATTCAGAGATTTGGTACTGCATTTTAATTTTTGTTAAGAAAAATGTGCACCTCCATCTCACTTAGGTATTTTTGTTTGAGGGACATGATTTGCAAAAATCAGAAAAAATGAGCCTTATAGTTTTGGTCAAAAGAGAAAATTTAAATATATTTGAACAATAATAACCAGGACATTCATATATAGCCATTTAAAAGAATGAGGATGATATAAAAGATTTTTGTGGAAGGCTATCTATAACACGTAGCCATGTGGAAAAGCAGATTGTAGAGCAATAGGTATAAAATGAGCTCATTTTTGTTTAAGCCACCCTCCCCAACCCCCCCAAATATTTGTATGTATATAGATAATGGTTTCCAAGGATATAAAATAAAATTTTAGTTTATTTATCTCTATTATATTAATAATAAATAAAATTAAATATGTTTATTATATTTATACATGATTTCCACTGAGGAAATGGATTACAGGTGATGAGGAAAGAGATTTTCAATTTTTTACTTTATATATTTTTGTATCTGAATTTTTAGAAAATGAGTATGTGATTCTTTTTAGTTTAAAAATTATGAAAACATTGGTTTTTCAATATGGTGTGATGTCAAGGTATTTAGTTTATTCTCCCTATAAAATACCATTGCCTTAAATCCAGAACATTGAAAAAGAAAAAAGTACTAAGAATTTAGAGTACTTATTCCATATTAGAACCAAAGAGAACAAGAGAAACTTCAGCTAGTATATTGGAGACAGTAGCAGCTCCCACCCAGAGCAGTAGCTAATGCATTCAGGTGACTCTCTGTACACGCTCTTGCTTCCTTTGGGTTGTTTGGTCCGCAGTTTGCATTCATTGATCAGTGAGTTGATTCAGACTCAAACCCACCGACAGCAATGAATGTTGAGTGCAGCCATCAGTGGTTGAGTTGCCTTGGCTTTCCCCAACTCCTGGCTCTTCTTTTCCACACCAATTCTTTGAAGTCTGTGTCTGGCTTCTCCCTTGGTAACCAGCCATCTGTATGTTTGAGGGCCCACATATAGATAACATTGACATGAGAGCTGAAAGTTTTTGGAGATGGTTCAGAGAAGGAAGGAGCTCCTGGAGAACCTCACATGTAGCTCTATCACCACACTGGCAGTGCTTGCATACTGTTAGCTGTAAACCAGAGCTGAAGGAGCCCACTTCTTCCTGTCTGTTTTGAACCGAGAAGTATGAGTGCATTTTCGAGGTAAATTAGCACAGATTATATTTGGAGTTAAATATTAATAGCTTACATATATTGGACATTTGCTGTGTGCTAGGAATGGTACAAAGAACCTTATATATTATCTCATTGAATCTCAAAACTTTGTGATGTGTAGATACTCTTATTATCCTCCATTTTATATGTGAAAAAACTGAGACTCAGATGCTTGTTTAGGGTCACTCAGCTGGTTAGGGGATTGAGCCAAGATTCATCCCAGATCTGTTTGACTCTAGAATTAACTTTTTGCTTGAATTTAACAAACATTTAAATAAGTGTATGTGAGGATAGAAGTAGTGAGGCAATAGCTCACACTTCACTGGGCTGTCAAAACTTAACAACATGAACTGTAATTGGAGGTGGAATGTGATAAGAACTGTGCAGACACTGGACAGTTTTCTGCTGTTTTTTCTCATTAAATCCTCCCTTTTCCCATAATTAGAAGTTTTGAGGGGATGTGGGAGAAATGGGAGTAAAATATTTAACTGGGTTTCATTCCAAAACGAAAATACATATTTTAAATAAATTTCTACTTGCTATATCCTGTTCTCACCAGAATGGCATATTTCTAGGAAATGTTTAGGTACATTAGGTATTATTATGGAGCTCTACTTATTTTGTTGAAATGAAACACTTGTTTATGAAAAACACAAAAAATAAACAATCAGTGATAGAAATAGAGGGAGCTTTTAAAAAATTCACTGGACTACCTTTAGGGGGCAGGCCACAGGACTCTTTCTGATGATCTCATGTGACATGTGAAGGTACAGCCTGCTCCTTTCCTTCAAGAAATGTAGTGTTGTTTGTAAGGATCCCAAGGTACAGTCAACGGTCGGTGGTTTCTTCAAATCCCAAACTCACCGACAGCGTTGAATGTTCCTTGGAGTCCTCTGAAGGCTGGCCTGGGTGGCCAGCCCTTCTTCAGCCAGTACCCACATTTCAAGAGCCAGTGAGACCACTGCTGATGGAGGCTCTCACATTCTTTTCTAGGTTTCAAGTTGTAAGTATTTAAATTATGAAATCAGTTTGTGTATAGAAGGGAGCTTATGAACTGCAAACTGCGAGATTGAGAGACTGCAGTAACTTATATAAGCAGACTCAAACAGATGTCTGAGAAAATGACTTTTAATGATATTATTTTGTAATTCTGAAAATGTCAAATACCTGATTTTACAGCAGTATTTTAGTTATTAAAGAGCAGGGGTAAGAAAGAAATGAACATATATTGGGGACTTACTGAGTGCTAGGATTTGTATTATTATTTTTTTTTTTAAAGAGATGACCGGTAAGGGGATCTCAACCCTTGGCTTGGTGTTGTCAGCACCACGCTCAGCCAGTGAGCAAACCGGCCATCCCATATATGGGATCCGAACCCGTGGCCTTGGTGTTATCAACACCGCACTCTACCGAGTGAGCCACAGGCCGGCCCTAGGATTTGTATATTTTATCTCATTAAATTCTCAACTACTCATATTTTCCTGATGAGAAAACTGAGTATTAGATGAAGAGATTTGCCCGAAGTTACATAGCCAAGAGCCGAGGTTACAAGGTAGAACTTGAATACTGGGTTTTATGATTCCAGTGCTCACTGATCATACTGCCTCTCTTCCTTTGTCTACCATAAAACTTACTGTCAATATCTGCGGGTAGAACCTTCACTGCAGAGCTAAGTCAAACACATAAATATCCTCTTCTTGTTTGCCTTTAATAATAGCAGGTTGGTCTGTAGGCAAAATGTTTCATAGGGGAAAATGAAAAAAAAAATGACTTCTATAATTGATGATCTTCCTAGCTGAGATCGTGGATCACTAAGTTACCACAGAGGTGTCAGTGATAGTGCACAAGTTATTTACATCTTGAAAAAGCAAAAAGTAAACAACAAAAGACACCACCTGACAGAAAGCCTGCATTTCTTCTCAGTAAAAGCACTAAAATGTCAGGTGTGTTTGTTTTGGCTGAAAGGGTATCAATACATTATAGGACATAGCAGTTATTTATGGTTGTTGATGTCTGTGATGAAAAATCTGGAAAATGAATTAGTAATATGGATCTTTTCAAAATGCGGGATTTATGATGGGAGAGATCCAGGAAAGCTCAGTAGGAAAAGGGCTTACAAAACTGCTGGCTGAATTGAGGTTAATCTCTAATTGGGGATAGTTATTACCACCTGCTTTGGGTTTAAAATATTAAAGGCTGACTGTTTTGAAATTCATTTTTAAGGCAGCCAAACGGTACACTTTAAAAGAAAAGAAATCAACCACTGAGAATTTGGTTTGAATGTAAACTGTTTACATTCTACATCAGTTTATTTCATCCTCCGTCAAAACTCTCCAGTTAGTAAGCTTTGTTGAGTTTTCAGTATTATGCTAGTAAATTGTATACAAACAAATCAACCAACTGTTACTTGTGTGGTATTTTAAAAAAAATTGTAATGGGTTTATTTTAAATGGTCTTCCCCTTGGTCTGATAATATGAAGAGATGTTAAGCCTTATATCATTTGGATAAATATTCAGATTTAAAAAAAATACTGACTTCCTTTACAACAAACCATTAGATGCTTATGACATACCACATACTGTTACTTAAATTCATGGCATTCTAAGAAGAATGCTTTTCTTAGACTTGAAAAACTACAGAAGAGTGAAAGGTAGGTTTCTGGAATGACATAGGGAGTTTCCCATTGTGTTTGAGATAATTAACTTTTATGGCGTAAAAGCCTTTACCATCCTCATTCCTTTCATCTATTTTGTCTTTAACTTTAGTTTTTATCATCAAGCAAGTTTAAGGCACACCTTTGGTCTTTTAAATGAGTTTTGCTAAGGGGTGTATGTACTCAGTACAAGGATATGAAGACTAAGGGTTAGAAAAGTTAAGGGTTAAATTACCTAAGAGTGATATAAGCTGAGCGTTTAATAAGTTCATCCAACTGTTTAATTCAACTGGATTTAATTTGATTTCAACTGGATTTGAGTTTGTTAAAACTCATTTCCTTTATTATTTCACTTACCTCCTTTCTTTTCCAGAGATACCACGAAATATTGAAAACCCACATTTCTCCAGCCTAGAGATGTAAATATTCTCATAGTCTTCCTGGGGCCTCTTGATAAACTTGAAAGAAACAAGAAGCATAACAACAATATATTTGAGTGATTAGTAGCTAATAGAAGAGGAGTCACTGTCTCAGGTGACTGTCTGTCTAGACACTTCCCAAGCACTATGGGGGAGCATTACTCGAAGTGTTTGGGTTAATGCTGCTAGCTTTGAGGATAAATTCTTAAATTATAGAGATGACAACAGCATGTCAGTGTGAATCCATGTTCCTTTTAGCCAAACTGTGCTAGTTTTCTGTTTCATCCTTTTACTGATTCAGCAATAGAATTCTAGGGGTACTTTCCCCTAAATATAGCATTTGCCATCATGGAGCCCAGGAGACTAAACGTAGACACAACCGCTGACAAAGAAGATGACCCTATGCTGGAAGAATAGTATGAACCACATGAAGAGGGAACAGAGAAAAGAAGGGTAATTCTGCCTGGAAGTGCCAGGAATGGTATATTGTAGGTCACATGTGATCTGGACTTTAAAGGTTTAGTTGAATTTTTACTAGAGAAGGAAAGATAATTCCAATAGAGAGAGAACCATGCACAGGAAATCCTGGAGGCTTTAAAGTTCAGGTAATGGTAAGTAGTGAAATTAACCTCTCAGAGTGTCAGTTAATTCTTCATTAAAATGTAAGACCAATAGCACTTGCCCTTCCTGCACACATAGCTGTGAAAATCAAATTAGGTTATGTATGTGAAAGAGCATACAAATGTAATTGCTAGGTCCTCTCTTCTCCCATTGCTCTTGGTTCATATGTGCTAAAATAGAATAAATGAAGTATCTTATCATAATAGACTTTTTTAAATTGAATGATTCTTTGGCTTTCTTTTTTTTTTCCTTTAAAGTGACCATAATTTAAAATTTCCATATATTAAATTTTTGGAGAAGCAGTATTATGGCATAGAAAAGAGCACAGACTTTAGAGCCAGAATTATGTCTTTGTAATTTACTAGTTATGTGACTGTCGTCAAATTACTAAACCTCTTCATCTCTCTGTTTTCTTATCTATAAAATGGACATAATGATAGTATCTACCACATAGGACTGTTGTGAGGACTAAATAAGTTAATATGTCAAGTGTTTAAAACAGTGCATGGCACATGTTAAAAACTATATGTACTTTTAAATGTTATTTCAAAATGATTTAAATTGTTAAAATAATTTGCAACTATTGTTTATATGTTACTAAATAAAATTGCATGGTTTGCCCATAATTTGTCTTCGAGTCCATATACACAAGTGTAAAAACTTGTTCTTTTATGGTTAAAACAGTCTTTGACTAGCTATTGCATTGTATATATGTATGTTTTAATATTTTTGAAATTAGTACTTGTATTAGTCCGTTTTGTGTTGCTTATAACAAAATACTTGGAACTGGGTGATTTATAAAGAAAACGAAATTTATTGCTTACAGTTTCTGAGGCTGGGAAGTTCAAAGTCCATCTGGTGGTAGCAGCAGTGACCCAGGGGCCTCACATTGCAAGATGGCGGAAGCAGAGAGAGCAAAGAGGGGGAAAGACAGATTCTCCTCTTCTCTTAAAGCCCTCAGAACCACGCCCCTGACCACCATATTTTAATCTGTTTACTACCACATGGTCCTACAATCCAATCACTTCTTCAAGGCTCCACCTTTCAATTACCATAATAGGATTTCCCACCCTCTTAACAGTCATGGTGGGGGCTAAGTTGCTAATACATACAACTTGTGGGGACACAATTCAAGCTTCAGGGAGTTTTGGGGGGACATAATTCAATCCACTACAATGCTCTACCACTTTCTTTGTAAGGTTTTCATCTCCCATAGCTTCAATTTTCTCAGTCTGTAAAAGGAGAATATTAGTTCCTACCATATTGGTTGTGAGGATTAAGTTAGATAATATAATTAAAAACTCTTTGGAAAGCTATGGATTCTCTCCCTAAGTACACACACATCAATGCAAAATTTTGAAAGCCAGTTTCAGTTATGTAATCGAAGAACCTATCCATCCTTTCCTGGTGGTTTGGTCTATGAACTTCATGTTAAGAAATTCTGACCAGAGCTTTAGACCAAGATTTCTCAATCTAGTATTATTGCTGGTGTGATTTTGCTACTTTCGAAGCCCTGATCTCCATCTTGATAGGAGTGCCTCCTTGCCAGCAGTAGTGCATAAAGTCACACCCTTCCCTGTAGCATAACCTATGCGGTGTCACCCAGCAGTGATGGTTCTTGGAAAAGTAGTTATTTAGACTTCACCAAATTCTGTACTAATTACAGATACCAACCGTTAATTAGTAACTCTGTTCTTATAAAAGAAGTTTTCAAATGCGAAGTTACACAAATATTTGAATGAATTTAACCATTTTGTTTTTCAACAGTTTCTCACCTCCTGCCATTTTCCCAGTAACCATTTGGTTTGAATCTAATCTCAGCACTATGACTGCTAATTCTAGATTTAAATTAGGCCGAAAGAATGTGTTGTTTCAAGGCAAGGCCCATCAAGGAGCTTGCGAATGCACAGTATTTGAGTATTAGGAAGGAGGAAAAAAAAAAAAAAGATCCTCAAAGATTGCAGTTGTATATGGGATTATTGGTCATTCTTATATTTTGTCTGCTTGAGGTTTTACCAAGTAGTTGAGAGGTAAGCTTAAAAATTTAAATTTAGTAGCTTGGAGCTCTTTACAGTTTGACATGGCAACTTTATATTAGGTTATTCAGCTTTTTAGGGTGAGTCTGGAAGACAGTAAGTGGGCAGACTAACTCCCAGAGATAGCAAATTTGCCTAGTGCTAAAGACAGTATTTCTCTTCAAATGGGACACGTATAGGGATACTTCAAAAACTTCATGGAAAAGGGCCGGCCCGGTGGCACACTGCTACAGTGCGCCGATTGGGAGCGCGGCGGCGCTCCTGCCGAGGGTTCGGATCCCACATACAGACCGGTTCCCGCTCACTGGCTGAGCGAGGGGCGGGCGCAGCACCGAGGGTTGCGATTCCGTTGCCGGTCCCGGTCCGGTACGGGCGCGACACTGAGGGTTGCGATCCGTTGCCGGACACGAAAAAAGACAAAAAGGAAAAAAAAAAAACTTCATGGAAAAATAGAATTAAATGATAATACATATCTTTCCATGAACGTTTTGGAGACCCCTTGTACTTCAAAGCGTTTCAAAATATCCTAAGGGCCACCCAAGTTCTCCATCCTTTAGTTACAGTGACTTCATGTGTTTGAGATATTATTTAGATTACTTTGCAGACCCATGGGCAGCAGGACTGTATTTCTCCATGGAAAATTAATTCACAGGATATCTGTAATCAGTGAACAACTCTTCTAAGTAACTCTGTACCAGGGATTGTTCAGCTGAGCTGAGTGCATAAGTGAGTTGGGAATATAAAACTGTAAAAGAAATAGGAACTAAAATCAGGCAGTAGGTGATATTCATGGGCATTCAGGAATGAGCTAGAAAGAATTTTGGGTTTTATTGCAGTGTGTGAAAATTGTTGGCAGAGATTTAAAAAGTTCTTTAAAGTGAACAGGTATGTGTTTCACAACAACCAGTTAATGAAATAAGCAAGAACAGTGATTAAAGGACTCAATCTTTCCTTTTTTACAGTAATGAAACCCTGATGATGTATCAGTGATATAAAACTATGTTTTTATTCCTCTGGCCTATTTTAGGTTACTGGGTTAAATTTATTTTTAATTTATTGTTTATTATAACATAGTTGATTGTATGTATCTGTGGGGCAAAGAGTTAAATATCATTACCTGTGTGCTTTTGGGTTAAATTTAAGCATATGGCACTGCTATGATTTGAGTGTCCCCTCCAAAACTTAAAACTTAATGTTGAAACTTAATCCCAGTGTGGAAGTATTTAGGGGTGATGTCTTTAAGAAGTGATTGGGTCATGAGGTCTCTGTCCTGCTGAATGGATTAATTCATTCATGGATTAATGGGTTAATGGATCAATGGGTAATCATGGAAATGGGACTGGTGGTTTTATAAGAAAAGTAAGAGAGACCTGAGCTGGTGTGCTCAGCCCTCTTGCCATGTGATGCCCTGTGCTACCTCAAGACTCTGCAAAGAGTCCCTACCGGAAAGAAGGCCCTGAGCAGATGTGGCCCCTCAACCATGGACTTCCCAGCCTACGGAACTCTAAGAAATAAATTTTGTTTCTTTATAAATTCCCAGTACCAGCTATTCTATTATAAGCAACAGAGAATGGACTAAGATAGACACTTTATGCTTTAAAATCTTGACCTCTCCTTATGAAAAGTTTATTATTGCCCCAGGAAGATTGTACTTTGTGTTAAGACATTATAAGTTATGGGTAAGTAGACATATTCATTTCATAACTATTTTTAGTTATTCATAACATTTAGGGAAAATGCTTTTCAATGTTGCTTTTCTTGGCTATTTCCAGCAAATAGGTGAATCTCTGAAAAATATGTCTTAAAACCCTTGTTTTAGAAAATGTGTAGATCTCTTAGATCTGCCTCATACTTTCATAAATAAAATACTATGCTAGGTTGGACAAGCTATTAATACTTGATGTATTGCTTTTAGACTTATGTCTTTATTGCTAACCTGAAATTGGACAATCCTGATGTTTAGGAATGCTAATAGTGGATGGGGGAAAATTCTGTATTGAAAGAGTAGAAAAAAAGTCACAATCCACAGTTTTATAACTTTCTTATCTATCAGGAGTTTTAGAGGTCGTTTAGTCTAATGGTTTTCAAACCTAACTGCATCAGAATTAAAAGTGGTAGTGGTGGAAAGAGCAGCCTGCTAACAGTGCAGATTCCTAGGCATCACCCCAGACTTAGTAAATCAGATCCTTCAGGAGTAGGTTCTGTTTTTTTCAAAAGCCCCCAGGTGATACTGATGCGGCTATTTCATGGACATTTGGGAATCTCTGATTAGGCTAAAACTCTTAATTTTACAAATGGGGATACAGACTTAGAAGGGAAATGAAGATCCCAAATCACACAGCAGGGTCAGAATTGAAATCCTTAATTCTATGTGTATATGTGTTTACTTATATCACATTGCCTCTCCATCATGAAAAACTGCTTTTTGCAGACATTTTCTAATGTCCTATTGGCCATCTGCAACGTATATAACATTCAAGTCAATCTGCCCGACAGGTCAAACATCTTAGCCTTAGGGATGTACGCAGAACTAGTGCAAATGGACCATTGACTTGGATTTAGTACGCTTTCCTGAAGCATTTGACTGATCAGTGCTGAGTGGTGTTGGCTTAAAAACTGTCCATGGTATGAAATGCGGAATAGCTGTAAAGAGATCAAAACTATGTGACCGTACTCCAGGCTCTGACATTTATCAGCTGTGGCTATGCTGTACCACTTTTCTCTAATCAAAAGTGACTACTGCTCTATGGAAGAGGCTTGCAGAACCTCTGGCTGCTCTCTGGGGAGGAATTTATTTTAATTGCCAGTGAGAAGGTAGGAGTGATTTTAATAAAGATCAGGAATCTCCAAGTCCACTTCAGCTTGGGCTCCTGGCCAACTGCCCATCCTCAGGAGGGAGTTGGTGTCAGTTGCTGCCTTGTGACTTGAAGGTATTTCAGAAAAGCCAAAGGCATTACAGAAGCCTTTCCTGAGTTGGCAGGCAAGAGAGGCACCAGGAATCAAGACCTGACACTTGTCATCAGCCTAGAAAAAGTGGAGTTTGGACACTAATGATCGTTCTTGTCAAGGCTCCATGTGATAAAGCCAGGAGGACTCGGCTTGGGGGTTAGTTTGCGTAAGAGAGGAGATATAGCTAAGAGAACACCTGCCAAGAGTTTTCACCATCCTATCTGTATGTCAGTGACAACACATCCTTCATCCTTGACTCCTGTCACTGCTTTTTAATGGGTGATGGAAGAAATACTGGATGGGTAAAGAAGAGAGGCAGCTTGGTTATATCTAGCACATCTCCCTATTTGCTTGTTTTCTTGCTATTCTCTCTATAGAACTAAATTTGTGTGGCCATACTCCAGGGTAGTATTTTGTTCCATCTGTATCTGAAGGCATACTGGGCCAGAGTCACAGGTGCTCTATTCCTATAAATGCCAATTTGCTGATGACCCACAAATGTTTTGATTGGCATTCATGAGAAGGCTTTTTTTGCTGAAATGTCTCTGCAAGAAGTGGAGTGTTATTTTCAAATCCCAGCTCTGCCACTTAGTAGCTGCGAGTTTTGGCAGTGCCTTAACTTCAGTTTCTTATCTGCAAAATGGAGGTTAGTAATTAATTGTACTTATATCACAGAGTTGTGAGAATTAAATGAGAGCAGGAATATAAAAATATCTGGCACATAACACTCAAAGATTTCAGTTACTGTTATTGAATGTTTGGTCAAAATTTGGCTTGCTGGGAAGAATAGAATGAAGGGTTTCTAAACCATTGTCTTGAGTAGGAGAGGAATTATGGTACAGAAAGAACACAAAATTGAAGTCAGGAGATCCAGATTCAAGTCTTGACTATGCTATATGTTACTTTAATTTTCATAAAAATGCAAATTATACCAACCAAAGACAAACAAAATCAGGATCTCTTGCCACATGAGGAATCGTTCTCAAACTTTTTGGTCTCAGGACCCCTTTACATTCACAAAAATTATTGAGGTTCTTAAGAGCTTTTATTTATCAATTTTTTAAAAAAAGAAATGCCATATTTTATTATGACGCCAAAGAGAGCAAAATAAATAAATAAGGGCCGACCCGTGGCTCACTTGGGTGAGTGTGGTTCTGATAACGCCAAGGCCACAGGTTCGGATCCCATATAGGGATGGCCGGTTAGCTCACTGGGTGAGCGTGGTGCTGACAACACCAAGTCAAGGGTTAAGATCCCCTTACCAGTCATCTTTAGAAAAAAAAAAAAATAAAATAAATAAATAAGATCAATATGAGATTTCATTGAAATGTTAAATATTCTGTTAATGATGAATTGACCCCTTCTCTATTGTCAAAATTGTTGAAGCTGAAAGGCTTTTACAGGCAATAGGTTAAGAGAATACAAATGCATTAGAATCTAGTTAAAGTATGGCATTTTAGATAAATTTATATACAATACAGATAAAATCATGTTTTCAGAAATAACACTATATAGATATCTGATCAATATAATTGCTGTTATATCTTTTTATCTTATTTTTTTACTAGAGCTATCAGTTTTTACTCTATAGAAATTAAAACAAATTTTAAAACATTTTAATTTATTTATAATAAAAAATAAACCCATTACAGTATTAAACATGTGACATTTTAAAATAAAAATAAGTATAAATTAGCTACACAGTCATCCTTTGATATCTGCAGGAGTATTGGTTCCAGGACCTGTCTCAGAAACCAAAATTCGTGTATGCTTAAGTCCCCCAGTTGGCACTGTGGAAGCTGCAGATATAAGAAGTTGGCTATCCATATCCTCAGGTCCCGCATCCGGCAAAAAATGTGTTTTCGATTCTTTGTTGAATCCGTGGATGTAGAACCCACAGATACAGAGGGCCAACTGTATTGAAAAAAAGAAAGTCCACGTATAAGTGGATCTGGGGAGTTCGAAACCATGTTGTTCAAGGGTCAACTGTATTTTCAGGAGAAATTAGAAGAATGACGTTTTATATTTTTGCAGATTTCTTTAGTGTCTGACTTGATAAAAGACAGCTGAATTTTCATGTGTTCATATATCTGTTACAATATTGTGTTGGTTGAAGTATATGAAGAAATTCTGGTCTCACTTAGATATACATAGAAAAAGGAGAAACTTTTAATAGCCTCTTCAGATAATTTTGCATATTTTTCTTTGATACTATACCAGATCTCAATATTTGGTAGTTTCCTAAAGGTTATTTGCAGTGTGGAAACTGAAACCATATCAATGTACTTTTCATATTTTATTTTAATAAAATCCTTTAGTCTATGTTGCATGTTGCATGGATCTTGTACCAAGGTATGATTTTGTAACATCATATATTGGTCATTTGGAAACTACTCATTTGTCAAGTTATGTTGATTTTCTAAATATTTATACATTTTATTATATAATATAAAAAAAAAATCAACTTTGTGAATATCACCAGAAACTTCTTTAAATATTGGGAAGCTGTGAAGCTCACAGTGGCAGATAAAAAATTTCCGAAATTCTAATTTTTGCTTAAAAGCTCAAATGCTATCATTGGCAACAAATACTGTCATTTTCCTTGACGGGTCGTGCTTGCTTTGTTCGTTTTCAAGAAAATATCTGTCAAATACCCAAGTCTGAATAACCATATTTGTCTTTTAGTTGTCATTTTAAATAAAGTGGTGGTCCATGAAAAAATTAGCTCAGTTCAGCTTACAACTCAAGCAGTAGCTCGAGGGCTTTTCCTTGTATGCAGTAGAAGTGCTTTAGGTGTACTTCTCATTTCCTCACACAGAATACTTACAAAAAGATGTGTACTCAAAGGTCAAGATTTAATAAAACCAGTAAGTTTTACTGCTTCATCAAGGACTTCTTAAGTTAAAATGGCTTTTTTTCCCCCTGGAATGTGTGCAATGACTATTCGTACATTTTGGTGCCACCGCTAGATTAGTGCTAAGGCCTGCAGTTTAACCCAAGATTGGCTTTGCACCATCAGTGCAAATGTCAACATAATTAAAAAGGCAAATTATGTCTTAAAATTAGTACAGAATTGACTTTGCAGACTCCCTGAAAGGATCTTAGGGACATCCATGGACCATAATTTGAGAACTACTGCTATGGAGTCTAAAATGTTGGGAAACTAGCAAATGGTTGGAAACTTCCCTAGTCCTTTTATAGTTAATAGTCATGGCTACAGTAGGCTATAGGGGAGAGGACAAACCCTGGCATATTATTTTGGCACCTCCCTGGGGCTTACATGGTATTTAGGGGCTTAGTTTGCATACGATGGAGCTCAGTAAAGGTCTTTCAATCAATGCAGATTGCCAAAATATTATATTTAGCAACATGTTTTTTTATTCTATACCATATGAACTCAATTTTGTATATTCTTATGGAAAATACCATGTATTTTCTGAGCCTTGCTGATCCCTCTGTTCAAGGTTATCTTTTAATAATTAAGTTAATTAAATTTTTTTAACAGAAATGGGTTCTGCAATGTTTTTACCACGTGAGCTTTATTCTGATTGTGGGGGGATAAGAAGTAAATCACATTGCTCTTTTATGATCTTGGGAAAATAAGCAGTTACATAGCATACCAAGCAGTGTCCAGATGCAGAAGTTAATAGTGCTTGGTAGGGTTCAGCATTTAGTAGATATTTGTAAGAAAGAAACAGCTCTTCTTCTTGAGTATCCTTTTAGTGTTAGGCTTTGTGTTTTACGTATACATACATACACATAAACACACACATGTATAAATAAACATATGTGAGGGTACTTCAAAACATTCATGGGAAAATAGAATTAAAATATAACATGAATCTTTCCATGAATGTTTAGAAGTACCCTCGTATATTTAATACATATAAAATACATAGTACATAACTCAGTATTTTCTTTTGAGATGTGAATAATCACCCTATAATCTTGTCTATTCCAGAAGTTTCAATGTACATCCATATTTTTTGGGGGGGTTGTCAAATGTCTTATTTCCAACTCCTAAATTTGAGAAGCAATGAGTAATATGAACATTTTTGTTCATATTGCTAATGTTGACTAAGTAGTGCCCTCTTTGGCTCCTTAGAGATGGTTCTATGACAAGAATGGGGGTGGTGGTGCTGAGTTTAGTTGATACTACTTTCATTTTTTAGATCAAGGCAGTTGGAAGAAAGTTGTAAAAGTTCAGCTTGCTAAAGTCTTTTTAACATAAGTAGTCAGTTTACAGCTTAATCAACTTGGTGATCAAAGCATGTATAAAATGTCAATCACAATTAAATCCAGTAACTCTCTCCAAAATAAACAGTGATCAGAAGCAGCCAGTTATGATAATTGTTCTATTTTTGGGTAGTCTTATAGAAAGATTAAAGAATAACATCTATATAATGGACTAACCATAAACACATAGCTAGCATCTTGAGTGGAAACTTGAGGTCGGGGTACAAGAGAGGGAAATTGTAGGTTCTTTGTAAGCCATGTACAGATGCCTTTCCTTCCTAGAATGCTCTGAGTATCATTTTGCTTCTAGGAAGTTCCTAGGACTGGATTCCTCACCTTTGGGGCTTCTTACTACTTCTTCAAAATTTTATTTTCTTAGAGGCATCTTAAGTAGGCTATGTGAAAGCAAACTGCTTAAAGAAATTTATCCCCAAATTTCCTTCTTAACTCTTTCAGGGATGTTTGATAACATAAATGAACTTGTCAAAGTTGGCTGTTAGAAGTAGAATCTTTATTTGTGCTGCTCCAGGAGATGGAGGCAAGGAGAGAGCATTTCTCTCAAATCATAGCTTAGTCCATAGAAGTCTAAGGGGGTAGGGAGTGGTGAGGAGGTGAGAGTAGTAATACCCTTTCTTTGTATTACCTTAGTTTATGCTTCCCCAACCTTTCTGATAAGTTAGTGGTTATTATGTTTGTCATTGCACTTATTCTGTCTCACTCCACTGTTCTCCAGTGGCCCCTAGAAGTGCTTGGCATGCATATACTAAATTAACTGACAGTTACATGTTGTTCAGTTACATGAACATTTCAACAGTGGTGCGTATTGCTAAATATATCAGATCAACTAGGTTGTGTCATTTGATGGAAATACTAAACTTCAGTTAATGAAGGGCAGTAACATGTATACTGTTCAAACTTGGAACATTTCTCTGTAAGAAAGCTGTAGATTGGGGTGCTCTTTTAATTTGTGTGTATGTGTTTTGGGGCTAAGATTGTATAGGAATCTGGCTCATTTAGGAAGGATGTCAGCTTCTAGGTATGGGAGCATGGCTTTTAAAGAAAATGTAATTGGAGTGGGATTTATTCAGACACTAATAGTAAAAATTAATATTAAGGGTTTTAATATTCAATTAAGTACTCCTAATGTTTTAGGAAAACTACTGATTACAGGCTTTCTTATTTAAGAAACAGTCTAGTGCATTTTTTAAGGATTTATTTATTTAATTATGAATTCCACATTTCTTTTTGGTCTCTTTTGTGCCACCATGCTCAGTCTTCTGCCCTTTTAAGAATGCATTCTAAATATGTACGGTCTTTAGGCTTCAGCACCATGCTCAGCCAGTGAGCGAACCGGTCATCCCTATATGGGATCCGAACCCGGGGCCTTGGTGTTATCAGCACCGCACTCTCCCGAGTGAGCCACGGGCCGGCCCTTTAAGGATTTATTTAAATCATTATGAATTCCACATTTCTTTTTGGTCTCTTTTGTGCCACCATGCTCAGTCTTCTGCCCTTTTAAGAATGCATTCTAAATATGTACGGTCTTTAGGCTGTTATGTGGACTCTCTTTTTAATAGGTTCAGTGTAGCCGTATGTATAATTGAAATAGACACTGGCAAACTATTGAGAAAACAGAAAGGTAAGGGCTGGATCTGACTATTAGTGGTAAAAGGAGAAACCTAACAAGTGAAAAATAATACTATTTGAGGTCAGTATGTTGGATACGTTTTGGGGAGAAAAGTCACTAGGGAATCTTGTGGGCTGCTATATGTATGTCTATAGCTTGATCTGGGTAATGGTTACATGTATGTAAACATGTAAAAATTCATCAAAGTTAAATATGTGACTGTATTTAAATTTACCTTAAAAATAAATAGTAATGATCATATGGGAAGCAAATGTTGATAGTTGTTGAATATGTGTGATAGTTACTATCCTGTTATCACCATTTTTATGAGAATTTGAAATATTTTATGATAAAAATGAAAAAAAATCCTGTCACTCTAAACATGTCAAATTATATCAAGTTTATGAGAGCTAAGGCCCTTTTTTCCCCGCCCTTCTTTAACCTATGATTTTTCAGGTTTGAAATTTTGTGTTTTTCTTGAATGTTACTGGAGAGAAATAGAGAATGAAGTCTTGTTTTTGTGATATCAGTTATTGAAAGGGGACAAACCTGATCTTGGTCTTTGAAACCAGCTTATATGTAAATTGTTTTTAGTACTTAATCTGAGTGAAGGAGAGTACAATCACTTAGCTCTATTAAGTACATGGTAGCTCTAAATTAAACACCAGTTTTAAAGGTTCTGTCTTTTTTTTTTTTTTTTTTTTTTTTCCTTTTTTTTCTTTTTTTCTGGCCGGTAACGGGATTGCAACCCTCGGTGTCGCGCCCGTACTGGGGACCGGCAACGGGACCACAACCCTCGGTGTTGCGCCCGCACCACGCTCAGCCAGTGAGCGGGAACCGGTCTCCACATGGATCCGAACCCTCGGCGGGTGCGCTCTGAAGTGGCGCACTCTCCAGTGCGCTACCGGGCCGGCCCAAAGGTTCTGTCTTTTGTAAGTATGTCTAATACTTACTGAGAACTTGACATATATCTGATTTTGTGAGTACAGCTATCTTGTAAGGTGATGTTACTATTTTGCATTTGAGTACACTAAGATCTGAAGTCAAGTAACTTGTTCAATTTCTCATGGCTGAAGTAGAGAGGGCCCACCTATTTTTAGCCTCTAAAGGACACCTAAGCTTCCAACGTAGGGGATAGGGGCTGGCTGGATAGTTCAGTTGGTAAAGAGCCTGGTGTTGTAACACAAAGGTCAAGGGTTCAGATCCCCATTCTAGCAAATTGCAAAAAAAAAAAATGTGAGAGCATAAATGTGAAGGTAATTATGACTCTTTGTAACTGAATCTTTATTGCCACAAATCACTACTTAAGAGACATTCATGTACTGTTTTAGAAGTCTTTTTAGAGCTTGTATTAAGTGGCCGTTAAAATCTCAGAATCATTTTTAAGCCTTCCTTAATAACTTGGCAATATGGCTTTGTCCTTTAAAACAAAATTTGGAGTAAAGAGAAATATTTATTACCCTGTGGTATGAAAAAGGGCTGTTTGTAGGTCATCTTTTTTTAAAAGGCAAGAAATTCTTTCTCCAAACCACATCAGAACCCATGCCAACTTGGTACAAGGCCCTTACCAGGGTAATGATGTAAGACTTTGAAAGAGTACATAGTGCAGCTGCCAAAGCTCACAATGTTTAGTTTCAGCACTGTCTGTTTGCCAGGGTTCACAGCTCAATATTTTTTTTCTGTATGTACCAAATTATAAGCACATAATTTATCTTGCTAGGGTAGGGGAAATTGTTATCCTTTGATAAACTTGCTGCTTTCTAAGGTAATGGTGCTGTTTTGCCTCTCACATACTTCTGAGCATTATTCCCCCACTAATTCCCAAGTTCTTAATTCTTCAAACTTGTGACACAGAGGGGCAATTCACACTTTGCCTATTTATGTTTTGCAAGGAAATCCTTCCATTTGCAGGGTTATCTATTTAGGCAGTTCCTTGTGTTACATTCTATCCATTTGCCAAGTCTTGGACTCTTGTCCAAAGTACAGTATTTGAGTCAGCAGCTACACATACACATAGGGGCAAGAGCCTACTTTTTCCTGGCCTCTCCTGGAGAAAGCTTGAAGTCAGAGACGCAAATCCAGATGTTCTGAATGGAGTCTGGCACCCTCAATTTAGAATTCTAGATGGCAAGACTTTGTTTGGAAGTGTACCAGGATTACTCAGCACCTGTTCTTGCTGACCATCACATTTTTATGACCAAAGATTCTGGAGTTTGCCTCCTTTGCTGAGCTGAAAGAACTATACACCATGGGAAGTGGCTACCCATCATTTGAGAGAAATATCAGCAGGCATGCAGGGGGAGGATAGCCTTGCTGTTGGGAATTAGTCTGGGACGAGAGCAGATGCAGCTTCAGCTCCTTCGCCAGATCTGGCCTTGTTTGGATTTTAAATAGATATTTTTGGCATCAACATATAAGTGAACCATTATGGGCTGTCTGGCACCTAACAGTATGTTGCATAAGGGGGAGGTGCTCACTGACTCAACATTTATTGAACACCTTCTGTGTGTACCATGCAATGTGCTAGATGCTGGTGATGAGTAAGATGTTTTTCAAGAAGCCTCTGGTAGGAGGCACAGACTGTTTTCTTTTTTTTTTAATGATAACATATACTTTATTATAATTAAATTTTCTACTCTGCAAAGATACTGTTAACAGAATATGAAGACAAGACACAGGACTGAAAAAAAAAATACTGGCAAAGTACATTTATCTAAAAAAGGAATTAAAATATACAAAGAATGCATAATACTCATCAGTAAGAAAACAATCACCTCAGTCTTTAAAATGAGCAAATATATCAACAGACATCTCACTATAGAAGACATACAGAAGTCGTATAAGCACACACACAAAAAGCTCAGCATTCTTTTTCTTTTTTTTAAAGTTTTTACTTTCTTTTTTTTTTTTTTTTTTTTTTTTTTTTTTTTT
>NW_007727843.1:94407-118979 GCF_000696425.1 Galeopterus variegatus | reverse complement strand
TTTTTTTTTTTTTTTTTTTTTGTTTTTTGTCTTTTTCCGTGTCCGGCAACGGATCGCAACCCTCAGTGTTGCCCCCGTACCGGACCGGGGACCGGCGATGGGATTGCAACCCTCGGCGTTGCTCCCACGCCTCGCTCAGCCAGTGAGCGGGAACCGGTCTGTATGTGGGATCCGAACCCTCGGGCGGGAGCGCCGCCGCGCTTCCCAAGCGGTGCACTATCCAGTGCACCACCGGGCCGGCCCCAAGTTTTTACTTTCATACATTTATTTATTTTTTAAGTTTTTTCAATGACATGCTATTTGAACGTTTTTTTGAAACGAAAAATATAAAAAATAAAGTCCCTAATCTGGAGATGGCCACCAAACCAAACTAAGAATTATCTGTCCAAGCACCGAGTCTTAAAAAGATAAATAACCATTCACTGATTTTTTTAGTTGCTTATACAGTTTAGTATTTTGTTAGCTTTGTAAGTTAGTTACAGAAGCCAGTCCACAGGACTGACTCCATGACCTTCTGAGAACAAGCACAGTAGTTCTCTTCCATTTTAAAGTATGCTTACTTCCTTGCATTTTTGACTCTTTTGATTGCTCTTCTGACTTGTCCAAGGATGAAGATTGGTGGAGTGTGGGAAGAAAAGACTAGTATAATACAGAAAGGCATATCTAAGAAGGTTTCTAGAATTGATTATTATGTTCTAAGTAATGTTTCCTTTATGTAAAAAAGATGTGAGATTCACAAACCCCTTTAGTTGGTTATCAAGCTGTTGTTAAGGTGAGAATAAAAAATGATTTCCTTCTCTCTGTGGAATGTAGGCCTCCTTAATCTGAATTGTTGCACAGATAAGGCAGAGCCAGAAAGCACATTTTCTTTATAATTGTTTTTAGATAGATGAGGTCACATTTACTTAGTAGTTATACAGTTCCTGTTGTAACTTGTTAGTCCTTCAGCCTTTTTTTCCTCCCGTTTTTGAAGATGGGTATATGAATGTTTCCATTGGAACTCTCTTAACCATAAGAAGAGTGTTAGATTGCTTATGTCCATACTTATTTCTTTGTTTCTTTGATGTGAAGCAACCCCAAACAAAACATGTGTAGTACTGCTACTATTAAAATAATAATAGCTAAAATTTATACAGTACTAATGTTCCAGGCTTTGTTTTTAGGGCCTTATATGTAAAACACTTTAAAGAAGGCTCATCTAATCTTCATGACAACCCAGTAAGATAGGTACTTATTATTATCCCCATTTTACAGTCGAGAAATAGGAAGGCCAAGTGTGGTAAATAACTTGACCAAGATCGCACAGATAAATGTCAGAGCCAGGATTTGAACTACGGAATTCTAGCTCTGTAGTGTTCTTAATCACTACACTACCATCTCACACTCAGTTTGACACTGAATGATATGGCGTTCCTTAAAAGTAGAGGTAACAATATCTATCATTTTAGTGCCTCTTGTGTAGCTAGGCATATTATGTATGTTATTTCACTTCTTTTCAATCTTCTGGGTATGCGTATTGGTCTCCATTTTACAGATGATAATATCAGTTCACATTTATGGAGCATTTACGATGGGTTTAATGTTGATAGTAGTTCTGTGGATAATTACTATTCTTATTTTGTAAATGAGCAAACTGAAGCTAGAGAAGGCCACTTGCTTAGAGTCACATAGCTAATGAGAGATGGAACTAAGGTTTGAGTACAGATTTGTCTGACTCCAGACCCTGAGGTCTTAACTATCCCATAATACTTGGTGGGAAGCAGTAATAAGCTAGAAATTCCAATGATAACATGAATCTCAGAGGACAGAGCCTAGCTCCAGATCTTGTCTCTTATCCTTAATCCTCACGTATTTGTTGATTAATTATTACCCTTGCCTTTCTCACTTCTTCAGGTGTTCACAAGAGAGAAACTTGATAGGTGTCCAAGATAGTCCTTTTGTCTGAAAACAAGAGATTCTTGTCTAACTGATGTCTCTCATGGTGGATGTCATGGCATTTAGTGAACATGTCTTTTATTAAGGCTTTAGCTTTTTTTCTTTAATTCCATTTGCTTGGATTAATCACTCTTTATAGATATCTTTTTGACATCTTCAGAGGGATTCTTGGAAGTTATAGTGGACAATCTGAAGCATCTGTGAAATTGATTCCATTTTTGAAGTACTGTACTGTAGTTTATCTTGACTCCTTACGATTGTAAATTTATTTTCTTTGCTTCCTAAGATATGGTTGGTGTTGAAGGTTTTTGAATGTTTTAAATTATTTTTTTATGTGCGAACCTTTTATGTGTTCCACTAAGTCTCAGTATTTGCAGTTATCTTTTGAATTTCATGTCACTTACTCCTAGGGGTAAATCCAAAAATCATTTCAGAAAGGAGTACATTTTCTGTCCCTTTCCAATTTTCCCAAATGTCTTCTTTTTCTGTCATTCTAGACTTTTTCTTCTTTCTTTCTCAACCAGTTGGTCACTAAGATTTATTGTCTACTTCCCAAATATCTATCAAAATCTGTCCCAAGGTACTCAACATCACTAGATATCAGAAAGATGGAAGCTCCCAAAAAAAGACATACTACTGCATATTCACCACACTGGCTAAAATTAGCAAAACAAAAACTGATCATAGCATCTCTGAAAGTTGAACATAAGCGATGGAATGTCTAGGCATCTACCCAACAAAAATGCATAAAGTGTGCACCAAAAGACATGTGTAAAGAATGTTTATAGCAGCATTATTGTAATAGTCCCAAACTAGAAACAAGTATCCATCAACAGTAGAATGGATAAATTGTTATAAAATTCATAAAACAGAATATTGTATAGCAGTGATAAGAACAGATAATCACAACATGCAGCATCTTGGATGAATCTCCTAGACAAAATGTTGAGCAAAGAAAGCCACACACAAAAGATTACACAGTATGTGATTCCCTTTGTAAAGTCCGAAAATAGACAAAATTAATCTGAGGTGATAGACATCAGAATAGTGATTACCTTTATTGAGGGGATAAGATGACTTGGGAGGGCCCAAGGTCTCTGAGGTGTTAGCAGTATTCTAGATCTTGATTTGGATATTGGTTCTCCAGATGTGTGCACTTTATTGTATTTTTACATCTGCATAAAATAATTAAACTTTAACCTTGGTTTAAAAGTTTGAGGGAAAGCATAGGACTCAAGGATTTGTGTTGAAATACCATCTCTAGTTAATGGCTTTGGGTTAGTCACTTAAGAGTAGCCTTAAAGAATGATTGTTTTTCCTTTGTATTTCCATTAAAGGTCTGGAAGAAGTCACACCAAAATAATATTTTAGGTCAGGAGGAGGGTGAGAAAGTTGGTGAAATTTCATTATTTATATAATACAATTTATATTTTGAGTTATTAGTCAATATTTTAAGCATGCTCTTTTTAAAAAAGAATAAATTACTTTGATGGAGAAAACCTCAAGTAGCATGACAAGTAATGGGGTAAGCTATTTGGGGCCCCATGAAACTTTAAAGTGCCCTGCAAATCAGATCCCATTTAGCCACATTCATTTTACAATATAGGAGTATAGCAGAAGACGTCTCTCAGAGGTTGAATAGAACAAAATGTTACACACACACACACACACACTCACTCTCTCTCTCTCTCTCTCTCTCTCTCTCTCTCACTCTCATACTCCTCTTTGCATTTTTTTTAAAAATTGTGTTTATAAACACATAACATTAGAGTGCCACTTTATAACACCAAGATAAGGATTCAGATCCCTGTACTGGCCAGCCTCCAAAAAAAAAAGAAAGAAAAGAAAAACCACATAACAGAATTGGCCATTTAACCCCCACTTTATAACACCAAGATAAGGATTCAGATCCCTGTACTGGCCAGCCTCCAAAAAAAAAAAGAAAGAAAAGAAAAACCACATAACAGAATTGGCCATTTAACCCTTTTTGTGCGACAGATCTCCAGACCTTTTTCTTCTTTTTCTTTTCCTTTCTTTTTTTTTTTTTGGTGGCTGGCTGGTACAGGGATCAAACCCTGGACCTTGGCGTTATCAGCACCATGCTCTAATCAACTGAGCTAACCAGCCAGCCCCTCTCCAGAACTTTTTCATCTTGCAAAATTGAAATTCTGTACCCACTAAACAGCAGCTCGCATTACCCCTTCTCTCCAGTTCCTGGTTACCACTATTCTACTTTCTGTTTCTATGACTACTTTAGGTACCTTATATATGTGGAATTATACAGTATTTGTCTTTTTGTGATTTCATTTTGCATTTTTACTGCCACCGCTGTGGTCAAAACCATCTTTTTATCTGAATGACTGCAACAGCCCAAGTGGTCTCCTTGCCTCCAGTCTTTGCCCACTTCTAATGCATCTTCCACTGGGTGGCTAAATGCAAATTTAACTTTGCTTGACAGCCTGATACCCTGACTACCTTTAGATAAATTCTAAATGCTTTAATCCTACTGTGGGCTGTCACTATTGGGCCCCTATATCCTGCCTCCTAAGCCTTTTTTTCACTCACTGCTCCTAAACTAGACACATACTTTGCTTCATCCACTCTGAATTTCTTCCCTGTTCAGGCTGACTGTTTCATGTTCTCAATCAGTATTTGTTGAAGTGAATCATGAGTGAATCATTACTTTTGCTGAAGCTAACTCTGTTTGTTAGCTGCCTCTGCATGGAGCTAACCTTAATGTCAGAATGTAATAATTTAGAAATAAAATACATACTTCTCATCTTCTGGCTTTTTAGACCTTTTCTCAACAACTAAAAATAGTCTGCTCTGAAAACAGACAAAAATTTCAAGAAATATGTTGGCCAAATTCATGGGACGGAAAGGGTAGAGAAAAAAAGATAAAGTTTTTTTTTATCTTAAAGCCTTTATTCCACTTGGCCCCTTAACAAAAAAACATTAAAGGTTTCTCTCTGTTATTCACTGTAATTTTTTAAATTAGTAAGTATGTGTTGAGAGTCTGCTATACACTGTGAATTCATTCCTATGAGTTAACAAAGTCTGCTAGAGATGTTTGCACATCTTGAGCAGCTATATGTATATTAGCAGTTACCCAGTTCAGATAACTTTGGTTTCTCAAGTAGTGTTTTCTGACTGGTAGATGCATAGTGACTATGTTTGGAGTTCACATATCCATCACAAAACTCTGTGTGTGTCTGTGTGTTTAAAGCTAGTTAGATTGAGGTAAACTAGCACATTAAACTCTCAAATGGGACTGAGTCACTCTTTTTACACAAGTTTAGTGAATTAGTGCATAAGGGTTGGAATTAATTTCACAGTTTGAACCTAACAAAGGAAGCCCCTACCTACCTTGTCAACCTTCTGTATTCCTCCTCAGCTCCAGCCACATTGCACATGTGGTTTCTTGAATATGCAATTTGGTCAGTCAAATTAGTGCTTTTTCTCACAGTATTCTTTTTGCCTGAAAAGCTCCTTACCTTTTTCTTTACTTTTCTACAAATTCTCCTCTGTTTGAAGACTCAGCTCAGGCGTCCCTCCTCCAGACATCTTTCCCTTACCAGATTAAGGGCTTTATTTGTCCTTCTGTAATATCCTGGGTTTTTCTCTACCATAGTACCCTGTAATCTGTTTACTGGGTTGTCTCTTCTACTAGACTATGAGCTTCTTGTTGGCAGGTTTAAGGCATTTTTTGGCTTGGCTTGCCACAGAGTATGTGCTCAGTGACTCTTTGAATGAAGAAATTGTACTGTTGCTGAATGTTTGATAAATAAGTTTCTGACTGAATGAATAACAAAGACCAATCCCAAACCTACTGAAGAGCCAATTGATTTCTTAGCCACAAGTTTCGGGCAATGCAATCCTTGTTCCTGCATAGGCCATATTCACTAGCAAACTTGAAAATTTATGGGGCCCTTATAAAGGAAACAAAACAAAACAAAACAAAAAAACCCAAAGGGGAAAAGGGCTAACAATAATTGAGCACTGCTGTGTGTTGGGCATAGGCATTTTGTCATTTAAGACTTTCATTTAGCTGCATCAGAAACTTAGTATTTTCTCATTTTATAGCTGAGGCAACTGAGAGGCTCAGAAACTTTCAGTTAGAAATTTAGTAATGAAGCTTTGATTAAACTCATGTTGTCAAACTGTATTTTTTCTTCACATTTTGCTGTCTGCCCAAAATTAAGGATCTTGTGAATTTCTGTCCATTTGTTATCAAAAGGTAACTACAAATTCCTAAGGACTATTTCAAGGCAGAACAAGTGCCTTAACATAATAAGGTTAATGATAATTTTGCTTTACCATTTACAAAGAACTTTCACATTCACATATAGTCTAGAGATGCCATTCTTCTAAAATATTATATATTCTTTTGAACAACTTTAAAATATTAGCATAGAGCATTGGTGCAATGGAAACTAGTGTTTTGATATTTTAGCAAATGCTGAATATATTTCTCCAAATTAAACTCTATTGTTTATACTTCAATACATTTTTAAGAGATTATATAGTTCCTTCTACTTTTTTTTAGACTTAAAGACTAAAAATAAATATCTAGCTGTTTTTAAAAGTTCCATGCATAATTTAGGCTGTATACTTGTTGACATCCAGAAATCTATTTTTGTCATGTGTAAAAATTGCATTGTACAGTCCCATATTCTTGTGATCTTGGAAACCAATTCTTTTCAAAGTTAGGAGCAGAAAAAAAATTATTTAGTCTCTGACAGGAAAAATTTAAAGGGGAAAAATTCTACCAAACCATAGAAAATCAAACTGGTATACCAGAATGAGCAGGCCCCCAAGAGCCAGTCATCTGAGTTTAAGTCTGGACTCTTGTTCCCTAGCGGTTTTGACAATGTAGAATACATTTCTTTCTGAACTTCACTATCTTCAATAAAATGGGGGTTAATAACAGTATCTGATTCTTTGGGTTGTTGTGATTATTAAATGGCATGTTTAGAAAGGAATTGCACAGGGCATAGTAGACCCTTGATAAATGGTATTTGCTATTATTTGGGGAGGATGGATTTCTGAAACACCTTGGGTATATATAGATATCATAGCCTTTTAACAGATGCAAAGCTTTACCAGAAATCTGATCTTTCACACGGAGCTGATCAGCTTACGTTTCTGGAGCATGCAGTTACTGTGATAATTTCTCTTTTACATGGTACACATATTCTAACATCTGCAGGAAACCTTAGGCATTATTTTCTGTTAAGGAGAAATCCCTCTTGTAGGTTTCAAATTAATCAGGATTTACAGGGAAAATTACAAAGGAATGAAAAATGATGGTTTCAGTTTTATTATTCTGTTTTATTAGTTATTCTGTTTAAAATAAGGTGTTTTTTTCCCTGTCAGTCTTTGAATTCCTCTTGACTATAGGTACTTAAGTAAACATTACTGAGTGCTGGTCAGAAGCCATGTGAGTGGAATCTATTCAATTGGATTGTATTGACATTTTTTTCCGCTCTTTTAAGAAATTTTGATTTTTAAGTACAGTGTCTTGAAATGTTTTCCTTTACCTAGCCGTAGTCTGAGACGTGATATTTCAACAATTAGGCAGGGTAAATGTTGCATGATTTAAGAGAGCCAGATTGTGAAGGATACTAATGGCATGTGTTTTGAGGAAAGAACTCTTCCTAGCAACTTTGGATCTCTTATATATGAAAGTACCTGAAAAAAAGTTGGCATTCAATAAATATTTGTTGAATGAATGATATTCTTGGTTATCTGCTTACCTCAATAAGAAGTTATCAAATTTTCTATTATATTTGGGAATCCAGAAATATATATCTATATTTAATATTCTTTGCTGAGTCCTAAAATTTGAAAATAATTCAAACATGAAAATATTGACTTTTGTGCATCTTAATATATCAGATACACGGTTTTCCATGTCATTTTTCCCCCAGTGGTGGGATGGATTTTTGATTTCATTTCATTGACTCTGAGTAATGAAATACATCTGCACGAAAGAGTGTTTTGTTTTGATTGTTTTTACTTCTGTGATTGCTAGAGCCTAATGTTATACTGTGTCCTTTTAGAAGGTTTTCAAGGTTGCTATCAAGTGTCTGGCATTTGTAGGGATGTATAATTTTTCTTACCAGGGAGATCGCTTCATCTTTCTTGTCCTTATTTCACTTTAAGTTTTCCTTTAAAACTTTCTTTTTTTATTATTGAGCAAACAAAAACTTTATTTGGGTACCAGCTATTTGTGTACAGCACATTCTCAGTGTTTGTGAGTTTAGGGTGAGACAGGTGATGTCAGTCCCTACTGTCTGGGGTATAAATTGGTTAGACAAAAAAAAAAAAAAAAAAAAAAAAAAAAAAAAAAAAAAAAAAAAAAAAAAAAAAAAATATCAGATATGTGGATAGTGATTTCTGTATAAGTGTGTTCACTGAAGTAATATTTATAATACAGAATGATTGGAAACTATCTGGATATCTAAAAAAAAATTTTTTTAATGACTTGAAAAAATGCTTATGAGTCAACAAATCAGGATATAAAACTGTTGAGAGCTGATTCCATTATGTACCAAAGTGTTAAATGAGGATTTTTCTCTGTAAGCGTCAGGTAACTGAATGGGACTTTTGGATCTTGAGAGCTTCAGGTTTTGTGGAGATAATATTGTGCTTTGTGGCATGTGCATATATTTCACTCCATTGGTAACAGCAACTTCATTGTATAGTCCTATGACAGCAAAGAATAAATTCCAATTGGAAGAAGGGTTAACATTTAGACATCTTGTAGGCGTAAGTGGTTCTACTTTGTAAAATGAATTGCCACAGAAATCCAGTTGTGATTCTAGCCTCCCCTTCTCTTCAGTAATCATCCATGTCTCAAATATTCTTGCTTATAAGAGCCAACTTAGTCATGGGTGAAGTACTAGCTGGCTGTGTAGTCATGATGATCATAGCATGCATAATTAAAGGAAATGGTAAGTGCTAAGAACATAATCTTAGGGAAAGGGGTGGAGGAAACATGTATGTATCACATTTAATGGGCCAGCGTATCATGTTCTGCTCCTGGAACATCATTCCATGCCCAGATCCCCTTTATTTCATCCCCTCCAGAAATTATCTTGTTCTTAAGCATCCATCAAAAGGAGACTCAGTTATTGTATGAGATAGTGGTTTACCACAGATCTGACTAATAGTCATTGTGAAACCAGCCTATGTGTTTGAAGGTTATTTCATTTCCTTAATGGCTTGATGACTCCATTGAAAGTCTGTTAAGATCCCGTAGTTTAACATAACTCTTTGCTTGAATCAAATGGAACTGAGTGTGTACATTTTTCCATTATTTTATGAATTATGTTAGTTCATCTTCAACAGATGACAAGATAGTTTCTCTAAATCATTGGGCCATTCTCAAGTTTCTGAACTCAACTCCCTACCATTTTTTGAATGACATGGCTTCTAGCCCATGGTTATCTGTTTATAGCTTGTTAGCTCCATGAGAGCAGGTAATATATCTGTTTTGTCTACCATTCAACCTGGGTCTGCCACTATGCATGATACATATTGGGAGCTTAATATTTGTTAGATGAATGACAGGAGAGTTCTGTGCTTGAATAGCATGCAGTAAGAACCAAGAATTATCTGCTGAGTATCTTTAGGATGTTATCCTGTGGAGACATTTTGTGATTTATTTATTGGTGATGGCACCCATGGAAATCCTTGCCGTCAGACCCTTTATTTATCTGCTTAAGCAGTCCTGTAAAATATTTCATAGTAGCTAGGTATTAGAAAAACCAAATATGAATACCTGCTGGCAAATCTAGATTCTCACCTTTAAGTTCTGTTCATTAGCCTCTAGTATGAATGTAAGAGAGACTCAGGAGAGAAATGATTTGTTTAAAGTCACCTTGCTAGATAGTGGCAGAGCTAAAATAAGATATCCATATCTAGTCCAGCCAATTTCTGGGAGGAAAGACCTCCTTTATAGGTTTTTTACAATACCACACTGTCTCCCTTATAGTTCTGCTGTTTGCTTTAGAAAATCTACTGCCTGGGCCGACCCATGGCTCACTCAGAAGAGTGTGGCGCTGGGAGCGCAGCAGCGCTGGGAGCGCCGAGGCCGCGGGTTCGGATCCTATATAGGGATGGCCAGTGCGCTCACTGGCTGAGTGTGGTGTGGGCGACACCAAGCCAAGGGTTACGATCCCCTTACCGGTCACACACACAAAAAAAAAAAAAAAAGAAAAAAAAAGAAAATCTACTGCCTAACGTACTCTGAAAGGTTATGTGGCATGTCAACCATTTTCTGGTAAATCATTATCATCATGAAACACCTACTATTTTTCGTTCCTGTGGATTATTTTAAACTTTAAAATAAGTTCACAGATGTAGTAGGGAAATATCTTGCTCCGGAATTCTTTCTATAGCGTTGATTTTAAAAGACGTGAATTTTCTTTCTCATGCCTGCAGGAGGCTGTTTTAATTTCTCACTCACTGACAGTATTGTAGAACTTTCAGGTTTTTGTTTTAGTCACCAAGAGGAATTAGTATAAATCTTACTCCAAGTAGTCTCCAGGAAATGTTACTTCTTAATTTAAGAAAAGGATTCTTTTTTTTTATACTTAATAGTGTTAAATTTATATCAGCATTAAATTATACATTATAGTATTAAAATCTGATGTTTTATCTCACTTTTTAAATAATAGTCTTTCTATATTTATTCAGTTAGTTCAGTTAATATTTGTTTCTAAGATTTTAAATTCTTTATGTTGTTGACAGTTTTTACATTCATATGTTTGTTTTAATATAAATTTTAAATAGAGGATGACCTGTGCTGTAAATTAGCCTGGAACCCTTCTATTTCCATTCTTTGTATCTGGGAAAGGTCTTAGACAATGAACTGGACTTCAAGCCCTTACTGGGTTTTCACACAATTGTTATTTCCAGAGTGTTTTCCATGTGCCAGGAACAGTTCTAGGTGTTTTATATACATGATCCTTGAACCGGGCAGGAAGGTGTTAATATTTAGATGAATGAAGAGTCTAAGACAAAGAGGGGAAGTGACTTATTTAAGATCCCATAGTAAATAAGTGGCAGAGCCAGGATTCCAGTCCATGTTCACCTGACCCTAACTAAGACCCATGTTTCTTTCACCAAGCAGGCATAGGGTAGGTTGAGAATGCCATCAGAATCTAAGAACCTCATGTCCATCCAATTCATTTGATTCATTTGATGATTGATTTGGGGGTTAAGACATGTAGTCATGATAGAAATAAGTCCCTTGGCTTTCTTTTTTAAACCACTGAAGCTTTGAGGAGATACCACCCATTGTGTCTGGTCTGGACCATAAACTAAGCCCACAATAATTGAAGGCCATAAGCCACTGAATGTTTTGCTTGTTCAGTTACTACTGTTGTTATGATCTAGATTGTTTAAATATTCCTTTATAAAGCTCCAGTTTCTTTAAAGATTTCCATCTAAAGTTTTTCTGTGTGCTCTAGGCATCTCAACAGGGGAGAAAAAGACTTCTTATCATAGCCTCTAAAATAGCCTTTTCCTTGAACAGCATTGGGTTCCCAGTATTTGGAGACTGTTGCTTTGTACTCACTTAACAATGTGCATGCTCCCTGTGGCAGATAATAGTTTACTTTTTGGCTCTAGAATATTGTCCTTCCACCTAGAATCTAAGCCCAGATTCATAAATATAAAACTCTGAACACACAGGGACCATGCTGGTTATTTAAGCCAAATATGACATGAGAGGGCTGAGCCCGTGGCGCACTCGGGAGAGTGCGGCACTGGGAGCGCAGCAGCGCTCCCGCCGCGGGTTCGGATCCTATATAGGGATGACCGGTGCACTCACAGCGCTCACTGGCTGAGCGCAGTGTGGCCGGTCTCAAAAAGGACAAAACAAACAAACAAACAAAAAAACCAAATATGACATGAGATTTTTCTGCAAAGCCAGGTTGTATGAGGTGGGCAGCATGGTCACACATTGGGAAAAACTGTCTTATTGTCCATATATTTCCATTTTACTCCAGCTGAATTGCTGACACGGCCAGCATTAATATTTTAGGATATTTGTTACGAAGGCTTGCTTTGTGTTTTGAATAGTATTTATCTGTCTATAAAGAGGAGTCAAATTGTGAAGATTTAAGGGAAAAAATGTAATAACTAATAGCTACTCTTTTTAAAATCTCTACTATGTGTCTGGCAACTTACTAGCTGCTTTTACTTACTTTGTTGTGAGTCCTTCCATATATCCTGCAGGGTGGCTATTTTCCCATTTTGCAGATAAACGTACTAAGTCTCAGAGAGGCAAATTAATTTGTCTGTTGTCATCTAGCTGGTAAAGTGGATACTAATAAACCCATCCAGTTCTGACTGACTTTAAGGTCCCTGCTCTTTGTTATTCTGTATTGTCCCTATCAATGATACTGTGAGGTAGACTGTAGAATTAGTTGCCTCATATGTTCAGGAAGAACTTTTTGACACTAAATTAGTTCTATTCTGGAGCATTTTACTTACTCTGGCTACTGCTACCTGTCTGCCACTACTGTCTTGATATCCTTCATAACTGCTTCATTGTAAACTGAGGGAAAAAATGGATCTGGGCCTCCTTTCTCACCCTTAGTTTTAAGTGCTTTTTAAAGGCATCTCTCAAGTATCATGGTACTAGCCATCTTGTCATACTTGTCATTCTATTTTTGACTTGGAGATTAATTTTTTCATGTCCAGCTGGATGTGTGGTTAAAGACAGGTGTGCCCAGGTCTAGATCAGCACTGTGCAATAGACCTTTCTGCAGTGATGGAAATGTCTTATATCTGTGCTGTTCAATATAATAAATAGCCACTAGTCACATGAGGCTATTGAGTACAGGAAATGTAGCTAATGCAGCTGAAGAACTGAATTTGCTATTTTATTTAATTTTGAATTATTTAAATCAAAATAGCTACATGTGGCTAGTGACCACTGTATTGGACAGTGCAGTTTGAGGTAGTAACTGATATTTGTGTTTAATGAGTAATGAGAATTTGAGGGAAACCCAATCATTGGTAGTTCAAAGGTTGCTGATTTGTTTTCCAGCAACATTAAATCTCATGTGTCCACTTTAAAACACTATTATCATGGGGCCAAATAGAGTAGAACAGTTCATGTTTCCAAAGTACTTTTTGATCGCTCCCAATCTTGTTTGATGAATCTTTCAGATATGGTATCATTTAGGATTTGTGCAGTGGATCATAGAAGAAGGGCAGAAGAACAGAGCCATTTACACCTTCCTTGTTCAGGGTTGTCTTCTCCTGTTAAAATGGACACCAGTCTGGCCTGTTGGTGCTCAGGATGCAGCAAGAGGGCCTAGACATGAACCCATGTGCTGTTTTTCCTCTATTCATTGAGATTGGAGAATTATCTCCCCCCTTCACTTAGAATGTCTATTACTTTATTTTTTAGGTCTCAAGAGAAGGAAGAAGAGGCAATTTCTAAATTTAGCCAGCCTATAATAATTTGATAATCAAAAGAAAATGTAGTTTTCCATTCTAATATTTCAAAATAAGTCCTTTGGGGCTTTGATTTTGATTCTTTGCTTTGGAAAATACAACCCAGATCTCAGAAGTTTTCTACGTTAAGACTAGTTTTTAAATTGGCATATATCTTCCAAAGAAACTTTTGGTGGAATTCAATAATAGGTTTTATATGATATTTTGGAGAAAAATTAATGCCCCTGGAGTTTTGATATATTTAATTTTATTTTGATTGTCTGGTCTTATGAAATAATTTTAAAAGATATTACTTTTATTATGTGTCACTTGTGTTTCTATGCATATTTTTTCTCTGATGTTTATTTGTAAAATGCTCTTCTCCTTTCTGGCAGAGTGTACAACTAATCAACTCTGGATGCTTTTGATATTTTTGACTGTGCCAGGGCATTGAGTGAAGTTCCCTGTAGTGATAAAAGAGCACAGGGGACTCGGGACTTTATGTACTCCAACAATAGAGCTTTTATGACATTGGAGGTGGTTAGAAAAGCTAGAAGTAGCTCTTAAACATGGCATCTCTGTGTTGCCTTTTTTTTTTTTTTATTCTCAGGGCTGCCAGGAGTGCATCGAGCCTGTAATTTCCTGTTCTCTGAATCCCCCATCTTTCTGCAGCTCCAAGCTTTGTGTCCCACAGCCTGTGACTCTGTGCTAACAAATCGCTATTGTCCAGTGGGGCGAATGGTGGCTGGAACTAAAGAATTGCTGTCTGGTTTCTATTCAAATCCAGGTAGTGAGATATATGAATGGACTTTTCGAATCGTCATGTGAATAACGTCTGCTCGGCATGAAGGCTCAGAGCCATGCTAGGAAAGATTTAACTCCCAGGCTGACCATGAACATCCTTTGTGGTAGGAAGCAGAAACATTCCTGAGTATCATTGTATTCACACTTAATATTCCATTTCATACCCCCAAAGTAGGGCTAGCCGTTTGATTATTTGGCTTCTTTTCTCTCAAGTTTTAGTGTTTCTGTTAATAATATGGAAGTTTGGGAAATGATAAGTTGTTTTCACTTAGAACACCGTTATTTTCTCTTGAAAGTTTTCTACCTTACAGTTATTATAGTATAAAGTTATCTTTACAGCATACATGCAAAAAGCACGACTCCTTTTTCCAAGAAACCAACCCTTTAAAATACTTTCCAACAGATGAAGGGAAAAGTCCTCCTTTTTTTAAAAAAGTGCATTCTACTTATTACTTTGTATTTTTTCTCCTAAAGTCCAAAGTTATACAAAGAAAATAGAAACAACTTCAAATGCCATTAACCAAACAAAACAAGTCTCCTTCAAATAAGGAACCGACCTAAGCTTGTAAGTATAGTAGAATCAGGATTTTTTTTAAAAAATTCAGATTTGGAACCTGGACTATAATTCGTAATTCCCATTTATCTATGGAAAATTATTTTCTCTTCCTCCTGTATACCTGAAAAAATGTCCACAGGCTTGAAGAGCCATGCTTTTACATTCCTTCCATATCACAGGTACTATGAAATGGGGAGGCTTTTATGTTTCTTTTTGTCTTAAACTCAGACAGCTTTGTAAGCAGTAGTGTGTAGATTACAAGAGTTAGACAAAAGCAGGCGCGACTGAGAAGAGTTGGGGGGGGCTTGGGGCACTTCCTGTCACTCAACACATTCCAGATCACTAAAAAATTTCCACACCCTCTACATTCTCTCTTGCCCACTCCAGTTCCCAGTATTTTCTGATTCCATATGTTCTGGTATTTATCATACTCCTTTCTCTCACTGGACTCTGGCAAGACTGCTTCAGAGGGGATGCATTCCTTTAGATTGCACAAAGCATAGCTGGGAAAATGGCTGGCAGTTTCAGAATCTAGTCACGATCGCACGCATGAGCACCTCACACATCCATGCCCCTCTCCCCCCCTCCCGCCCCTGCAGCTGGCTGACCTGTCTCACCCACTGCTGGCCTATCGAACGGCCAGGACTGTCTGGTTTTGGCTCATGCCTTTGTCCATGTCTGGCTTAGTTCCTTTCTGCCTATGCCTTCCTCAACCCCCACTGCCCCAGGCAGCACAAGTGTTTGGCCACAAAAAACTACAGATAGAAAAGGTGGTAAAAACTTCAAACTTTGCTAGATTCTCCAACAGTTTATTCTTTTGTGAATTTCTTTCTTCATTAAATACTGTTTTAAGAAAACAAATACAAAATTACCTATCTAAAGGCAAAGAATGCAAAGCAACCTTTGTGTTCCTTATAATAACTGACTTCATAACTCTCCAGCTGCGTTATGGGGTGTGTATAAAAAGCTTCTGTTCTGAGAACAAAGGAGCACGTGCAGAAATGAGACCAAAAAATCCACTGACAGTATTTCACTATACAAATTACTTAAAAGATTTTAGTCAAGCCTCTCAACAGATTCAATTTTAAAATGGTTTTTAGTTTAAAAAAAAAAATTGAAAGTGCTTACCCAGTAAAAGAACCGAAGTAGTCCTGAACTGTTACGTAAGACTTTTTACAGTTGGATCTTTGTCAAAAGGGGATGGGGGTGATGGGAGAAAGCAGCAACAACAATCAAAAAAGTTCGAGCTGCTGTGGCTAGAGGACAACTTCTGTGTTTCCAGATAGGATTCTTGCTGTAGAAATGGAACTTCCAGCCAGCACAGCATCCTGTCCCGGTAGAGAAATGAGTTTGTAAGTAAAATAAAAATAAAAATAAAATAGATACTGGAACCCAGGCTAGACGAGGTATTGAACCGCGCCAGATTTCCTTGCAGCCCTGTCTGCTCAGCTCGCATTGAACTATATATGACCCAGATGATAGACAGAAGCACATTCAGTCATGTGCACACTGGAAGAAAGCGGATTTGCTGGTCCCTGGCAGTGCAGGGGTTTGTCTTCTGATTGGGCTGTGCCCTGATCGGTGAAATGTGAAGCCCTCACCATTCAGAGGCCGTAATTCAGGACTGGCAGTTTGAGTGTCTGGCTGCCTCTAGTCACTAAGAGAGACTTTGAAGGTGTTGCTTTTGTTTGGTGGCATTACCCACCCAGAGATTGCTTATACCTATGTGATTGAGTCAGGAGAAATGCTAGTCTCTGAAATGCAAGAAAGCAGCTGACTTAGCCTGAATTTTAAGTCATCCTATTGTTGATGAACTTGGCTCTAACTTAAGCTACTTATTTGATTTGAGAAGTTATTGTGATCCTAACCAAGCTTCATATCCAGACCACCCCATGGTCCTGATTTTATGGATTTGATAAAGTAAAAATAAAAGTGGCATTTGACTTTGAAGCTTCTAGATGATGTAAATGCTGTAATGAAAATAGGATGGATGGACAGTACAGAAGTTAAGTTCTGGATTCTGGAGTCTTTGAACATACTAGGAAAAAGCTTTATCTCTTATTATCCCCTTTGTGAGGCTGTCCTTCTTTCCCAATCCTTAGTCACATAGAGGACTGCTGGCGGAAGCTACAAAAGCATAGACCCCACTGAACTGTAACATAGTCTTTAATCATGCAAGACAGCCACGGTGTGTTCTCTTCAGTCTGTCTGAACTAGGGTCCTTGGGGTTTATTTCCCATCTTTCTGGGCCACTGGGAAACCAGGTCATTATACAGGACTGTTGGTTGTGACATTTTTGATTAATATGTGGCAATTACTTTATTTAATGCAATTTGATACTTTTTAAAAATTTGAAGCAATAAAGTTGCTTTATGAGACCTTGGCTCTGATATTTGAAATCTGTTCTACATGGACCATTTTTTTCATGGATTGTTTTGTCTCTTTAGGAATTAGCTTATATACACCTAAATTTGTATTTACACATACAAATACTTGGTTTATTTTTTGCCTTTTTCATACTTGTTGAAATAATTTCGTGGCAATGTACAGCATCTGTCTATTTTGCTGTAAATTATGGGTTTGGATGTTTGTGTACTTGTGATTGTTTATACAGCATCCTCTGTATGAAGACAGCCTCAGAATTCTACTGTCTTAACCTGGGAAAAGATGGGTTGATTTGCTACCAGATATGAGGATACTCAACATTCATTGGAGAGTAGATGAGCACTCTCTATTTCTGTAAGCCACAGGACAATCATTCTTTTTTTTTAAGTTGCAGTAAAACATACATAACATAAAATTTAGCATTTTAGTCATTTTTCAGTGCATAGTTCTGTGGCATTAAGTATATTCACGTTGTTGTGTAACCATCACCAGAACTCAGCTCTTCTTGCAAAATGGAACTCATTACCTATTAAACACTAACTTCCCATTCTTTCTTCCCAGCCCCTGGCAACATAACCATTCTGCTTTCTATCTCTGTGAATTTGACTACTCTATATAACCTCATAGAAGTGGGATCATACGAATTCGTCTCTTTGTGACTGGCTTTTTTCACTTAGCGTAACATCCCCAAGGTTCATCCATGTTAGCATGTCAGAATTTCCTTCCTTTTAAGGCTGAATAATATTCCATTGTATGTATATGCCATATTTTAAAAAATCTATTAATCTCTCAATGGACACTTGAGTTGCTTCTACTTTTTGGCTGTTAAGACAATTATTTTTGACCATTCTTCTTAAAATCTCATTAGAGGTTCCTGTAAGAGCTGCTCTGACCCATCTCTGGAGCTCTTTCCATGTTATAAGTTGAAAGGATTTGGGGCCGGCCCGGTGGCGCACTCGGTGGAGTGTGGTGCTTGGGAGTGCGGCGGCGCTCCCACCGAGGGTTTGGATCCCATATAGAGACCGGTCCGCTCACTGGTTGAGCACGGTGCGGGCGCGACACTGAGGGTTGCGATCCCGTTGCCGGTCGCGGTACGGGCGTGACACTGAGGGTTGCGATCCCATTACCGGTCACGAAAAAAGACAAAAAGAAAAAAAAAAATAAGTTGAAAGGATTTTGATGTACCTTTGAACTCTTTAGACTAACTAGTCCCTAATATCAGGTTTGTTAGAGAAGAGAAGATTCTTTTTAGCCTTGCTGGATGAGACATAGTACATACTACACACCTAGTAATTGTTATATACTTACTGTTTATGGGTTTATCTTTCCTATTACATTGTGAACTCTTCCTGGGCAGGGACAGTGGCCATTTCCTCTTGAACTGTTCCTTGAGCCTCTTGTATTGGCACAGGCCTTTTGCCAATTAGACATCAATAATTATTAGTTGGAAAAAGTGCAAATGAATGAATACTAAAAATAACTCATTTTTATTGGATTTTTATTATGTGCCAGATACTGTGCTGGATGTTTTATACACATGTAGCTTATTTAATCTTCAAAACATCCCTATGAGATAAGGACTGTTATCTTCATTTAATAGATAAGGGAAATTACCAAAGGCCTTACAGCATGTAAAAGGTGTAATTGGGATTTGAATCCTTGTCTCTCTTGGCTCCAAAGCTAGAGGCAGAATTCATAATGAAGTGATGATCAGTGGATTTGGAAGCATGAGTTTTAGCCTAAGCATTGCCTCCATATCAAATATTCTTTCACTGGGCGTTAGGACCTATAGCTCTCTGGTAAATACGGTTTATGAACATATGCTCAGAGGAAAGCCTGGCACATTAGTGACATGGACCTTCTATAGAGTCTTTGGCTGAACAACTACTTGCTGAACTCAGTTCACAGATATTCTTCTTTGTGTAAATTCTTTTTTTACATGTTATTTTGAAAGTACAGTTAAATTCTAACAAATATGGTGTGGCCCTGGATTGGATGCATCAATGTTCTTCATTTATTTGTTTTGTTCATTTGACACACACACACACACATGAACACGCACATGCAGGGGCCTTCAAAAAGTTCATGGAAAGATTCATATTATTGTTTAATTCTATTTTTCCGTGAACTTTTTGAAGTACCCTCGTGTGTGTTTGTGTGTGTGTGTATGTGTGTATATGTGTGTGCATGTATAAAATATGTATATGTTTATATAAACAATTGGTACTGTTCTACATGTCAAGAACAAAACAGAAAAGGTTTTTATGGAGCTTACATTCTAGTGGAGAGACAGAAAAATAAGTTATTAAAGTACTATAAAGTAAAACAAGAAGCCATGCTGTGAAGAAAATAAAATAGGGTAATGTGGTGATGGAGAATGACTAGGGGGTAGGATGTGGTAGAGTGGGGTAGGAGACTCCTTTAATGAGGAAGTATCATGGAGTGCCTTTCTGAGGAACTGAAATACACAAGCTGAGAGCCAAGTGATGACAAGAAGAACCTTGGCATACAAAGAACTTGTAGAAGTGTGATTTGGACAGTGGGAATGAGAGGTAAGAGCTCTAAGCTGGGATTTAGCTTGGTGTATTTAAGGAGCAGAAAGGGTAGTATGGCTAAAGGAGTGAGTGCAGGTAGGAGGTGATGTTGGACAGATGGGATGGGGGCCCTATTATGTAGGGCCTTGTAAGCTGTAGTAAGAAATCTGGATTTTTTTCCCAAGTATATTTTTTCCCAAATGGTGGGACAAGTAGGAAGGTTTTAAGCAGTAGAGTAACTAACTTGTTTTGGAGGCTGAAGAAGTCTTCCTGTTTTCTTGTCTATGTTTGGTTCTTTGAGACCCCCTGACACCATTTTAACTGGGATCCTTCCAAGCTGGGAACCTTGCCAGGGCTTTCACATGTCAGTGGCCAGTTCTGAGTGTCCTGGCAGAATGATATTTCTTTCAGTTCTGGGGCTGATATTGGTTTCATTGCCCTTTCCACATCAGAGAGGGCTTGTCCAACAAGAACTTTGTCTAGGATCTTCACATATCATTGTTGTCTGGATAGGGTTTTGCAGCCTGGTTCTCTGTATTAATTTAGGATAAAATTCATTTCTTAATTAATTCTGATCTTTCTGTGTCAATAATTTAGGAGGACATGTCTGCAGCAAATAATATTGACAGATTGTTCTGACTATTCTGTTTATATGATGTACTTAAAGGCATACTTCTGGGAATCAGAAATTGACAAGTAAGAGGAACTTTCCCCCTATTCATAAATAAGGTTGTATTCAACTATTCTGACTCTAGTAGGGTTAATTGCTAACATTTAGCCCATATTACTTTATTTTTCAAATTCTCAAAAAGTCTACAAAAAACACAAAATAACATAATATACACCAAACAGTTCCATTTTTATAGGTCAGTGGAATCTGATATTTTCATGTAGTTAGATACCATGTAGTGTCATCTGATATTTTCTATTTACTTTAAAAAAGTTATTTACAAACCAGTAAATTGATTTCACAGCCTACTAAAGGGGCAACTTGAACTTTTTAAAACACTGTAGGTGAGAAAACTGAGCCTCTGAGAGGATAAGTGACTTGTCCAGTGTTATATAGCAAGGAAGAGGCAAAGCTAGGACTTAGACCAGAGCTAGATTCCAAAACCCTTGTTTGTTCTACCACATTACATAGTTTTCCTAGTGATGCTAACCTTTTATGAAACTGAAGGAGAAAAGCACAAATGATCTTTAATAATGGTTATATAAAATGTAAATTTCCCAAAGCAGAGGCTACGTGAAGGAACAGAAATATTCTTCTGATCACTGCCTCAGCATTTTTCAAAGAGCTGTTGACCACTTGGAGTTGTCTGCTCATATCTTGGGCAGAATGCAATTGACAGTACTCATTAGTTATCCTGGGAACCCCAAGCACTCATTAATCATCCTACCCCTGAGCTAATCGTGGCTTCTTAAAATAATAACTGGGTGTAAGACCTATCTTCTGAGTGAGAGCAAGGCCTCTCAAAGCAAGCTGTTGCAGTGTGACTTGGAGTCATTTCTCAGATATGGGAAAGGGTGTATCTAGGGACAGGGTCCAGCCCTGGTATTTCTGACATGTTTATGGTAGTGATTGAGTTAAGTTTTATGGAAGGAAGAAATGATGCTCTCTTTCCCCTTGGAGCACAAGGCTATATCAAAGGGAAGGGAAGGGAATCAATGCCTTTTGTTGTCTACTATGAGCCAAGCACTGTACTAGACACATTTGACATGTTTTAATTTAATTCTCACAGCAATTCTGTGAGGGGAAGGTATTATCCTCATTTTAAAGAGAAGAAATGTTGAGGCTCAGAGAGAGGAAATGATTTATGAACAGTCACACAATCAGGTAGTAGCTAAGGTTGGGACAGAAACTCTATACATTAGTTTTAAAAATCATGCCCTTCTTAGAGCTGAATTGGAGCCCAAAACTAATGAGACAGTGTAGGAGGGGACATTCCGAGGCCTTGGGAATAAAAGGGTATGTCATAGGAAGCCTGTGAAAATCCAACAATGTGGAAATAGAACTGCTTTCTTACTCCTATACAGTGTGGGGTTTGCCTGGGATATATCCACCACTTTCAATCAATCCAGACTCAGGGATTTCAGGCTAGTTTTTAATCGTCATGCAGTGGCTTTTCAGTGAAAAATAGGAGTTTAATCTTCTGTTAGTTTCCTTTATTAACCAGCTCAGGTTTTTTGTTTGTTTTTTCCTTTCTTCTTCCATTATTTGGATATAGTTTTCTTTTCCTTTGGACTTAAATTGGGTTGACTTTCCAAAGCTTCTGGACCGCTTTATTTCTTTGGGGAGGCAAAAATGATCAGGTGCCAATGTCTACTAGAGGAAAGGATCAAATTGTGTGGGCAGGATTGGGTAGAGGGCACAGATCATAAACCAATACTCCTGTGGCTTCCAGGAAAATGCTTATTTTCTGTGAAGAAGAGACTGACCCAATGTTAATAATTTGATTGTATAATTAAATCCAAGGACTTTGGATAATTTCTTCAGATGTGTAATAGGGCCTGTTTTGGTGGTAAAACAGATACTCAGTAGAACTTCATATTTTTAGTTTGTTTGTTTTTGTCCCCAGTTTTATCACCCATGGAGCATATCACCAAGGGAAAAGATGACAAAGTAGATAGGGCAAAAAAGAAAAAAAAAGGGAACCACCATGGACCAATCCCAATGGTAGGTGCTTTGTGAAATTGTTACTTTGAATTCTTAACAGCATCCTTATTCAGTATTGTCTTTCCTCTTTTATACATATGAGGAAACTGAGATCAAGTAACTTCTCCAAGATTCATAAGACAAAGCCAATAATCTAACTCAGATTTTGGCTGAGATAAAAGATTCATAAGACAATGCCAGTGACCTAACTTAGATTGTGTGTGTGTGTGTGTGGGGGGGCTCCAAAGCCCTCTCTTTTTATTACCTATTTTCTTTCTTCACTAAAGCACCGCCAGTGCCTCTAGGGGACATTGCCAGGGTTCAGATAATGATGGTGGTGATTATACTCCTTAAGACAGACTTTTTCCCCCTAAAGTGACAAACCATTCCTGAATGTTTCAAGTTTAAAAAGAGAAGGTAGAGAATTGATATGATTTCTTCCTTAAGTTTTGGTAGAATTCACCAGTGAACCCATGTGGGCCTGGTGCTTTCTGTTTTGGAAAGTTGTTGATTATTGATTCAGTTTCTTTAATAGATATAGGCTTATTCAGATTGTTTCTTGTGTCAATTTTGGCAGATTGTGTCTTTGAAGGTATTGGTCTATTTCATCAGGTTATCAAATTTGTATACGTAGACTATTTCATTATATTCCTTTGTTTTCCTTTTAGTGTCTGTGGGATCTGTAGTGATATCTCTTTCATTTGTTTTTTTACCCCCTTTAGTGTGGTATAATTGACAAATGCTCTTTCATTTCTGATATTAGTAATTTAGGTTTTTTGGTTTGTTTGTTTTTGGCAGCTGGCCAGTATGGGGATCTAAACCCTTGACCTTGGTGTTACAAGGCTGCATTGTAACCAACAGAGCTAACCTGCCAGCCTGATATTAGTAATTTGTGTCCTCTTTTTTTTTCTTAGTCTTGATAGAGGCTTATTGATTATATTGATCTTTTCAAAGAACCAGCTTTTGTTGATTTTTGATTTTGTTGGTTTTCTCTCTTGATTTCCTTTTTCCAATTTTATTGATTTCTGCTCTCACTTTTATTATTTCTTTTCTTCTGCTTACTTTTGATTTAATTTGCTCTTCTTTTTCTAGTTTCCTAAGGTGGAAGCTTGATTATTGATTTTAGATCTTCTTTGCCAATACATGCATTCAGTGCTATTTTTCTCTAAGCACTGCTTTTACTGCATCCCACAAATCTTGAAGAGTTGTATTTTCCTTTTCATTTAGTTCAAAATATTTTAAAATTTCTCTTCAAATAACTACTTTGACCCATGTGTTATTTAGAATTATATTGTTTAGTCTCTAAGTATTTGGGGATTTTCCAGGTTATGTTTCTGTTATTGATTTCTACTTTAATTTCATTGTAGTCTGAAAGCAGACATTGTATGATTTCTATTATTTTATATGTGTTAAGGTCTTTTTTATGGGGTCTGAATGTTTGTGAAGAATGTGTAATCTGCTGCTGTTGGTGAAGTAGTCTACAGATATCAATTGTATCCAGATGATTGATAGTACAGTTGAGTTCTTACTGAATTTCTACCTGCTGGATCTATTCATTTCAGATAATAGGGGTGTTGCAGTCTCCAACTATAATAGTGTATTTGTCTGTTTTTCCTTGTAGTTCTATCAGTTTTTGCTTCATGTGTTTTGATGCTGTGTTTTTAGGTGCATATACATAAAGGATTATTATGTTTTTTAAGAGTATTGACCCCTTCATCATTATGTAATGCCCGTCTTTATCCCTGATAACTTTCCTTGCTCTGAAGTCTTCTCTGTCTAAAATTTTATAGGTGATAAAACTGACACCTAAAGTGTTTAAGCATCTCAGTCAAAATCACATACTGGTAAGTGATGGAGCCAAGTTCAAACTTAAGTCTGTCTAATTCAGAGCTTGACTTTATAGTGATTATGATAGCAGTATACTCATAACTCAGGCCTTTATCTTTTACCTGGTCTATAACAGTAGGCTTCTATCTGATCCCCTTGCCTCTTGTCTTTCCATTTAAGTAAGACTCTACGCCATGGTGCCTTTCTGTTCACAATCTTCCACTGCATTTAGAGTGTAGCTTTGGTTCTCCAACCTGGCATTCAAGGCCAAGACCACTGCAGTCAATTCCTGACCTACCTTCCCAACTAATTTTCAAGTCTCTTCAAAGTTTCTAAGACATGCTTTATTCTCTTGTTTTTGCTTATCTATATTTTCCAGTATTCTATAATGTACATATATTGCTGTTGTAATTTAAAAGGG
>NW_007727843.1:1481-94397 GCF_000696425.1 Galeopterus variegatus | reverse complement strand
CAAAAAAAAAAAAAAAAAAAAAAAAAAATATCAGATATGTGGATAGTGATTTCTGTATAAGTGTGTTCACTGAAGTAATATTTATAATACAGAATGATTGGAAACTATCTGGATATCTAAAAAAAAATTTTTTTAATGACTTGAAAAAATGCTTATGAGTCAACAAATCAGGATATAAAACTGTTGAGAGCTGATTCCATTATGTACCAAAGTGTTAAATGAGGATTTTTCTCTGTAAGCGTCAGGTAACTGAATGGGACTTTTGGATCTTGAGAGCTTCAGGTTTTGTGGAGATAATATTGTGCTTTGTGGCATGTGCATATATTTCACTCCATTGGTAACAGCAACTTCATTGTATAGTCCTATGACAGCAAAGAATAAATTCCAATTGGAAGAAGGGTTAACATTTAGACATCTTGTAGGCGTAAGTGGTTCTACTTTGTAAAATGAATTGCCACAGAAATCCAGTTGTGATTCTAGCCTCCCCTTCTCTTCAGTAATCATCCATGTCTCAAATATTCTTGCTTATAAGAGCCAACTTAGTCATGGGTGAAGTACTAGCTGGCTGTGTAGTCATGATGATCATAGCATGCATAATTAAAGGAAATGGTAAGTGCTAAGAACATAATCTTAGGGAAAGGGGTGGAGGAAACATGTATGTATCACATTTAATGGGCCAGCGTATCATGTTCTGCTCCTGGAACATCATTCCATGCCCAGATCCCCTTTATTTCATCCCCTCCAGAAATTATCTTGTTCTTAAGCATCCATCAAAAGGAGACTCAGTTATTGTATGAGATAGTGGTTTACCACAGATCTGACTAATAGTCATTGTGAAACCAGCCTATGTGTTTGAAGGTTATTTCATTTCCTTAATGGCTTGATGACTCCATTGAAAGTCTGTTAAGATCCCGTAGTTTAACATAACTCTTTGCTTGAATCAAATGGAACTGAGTGTGTACATTTTTCCATTATTTTATGAATTATGTTAGTTCATCTTCAACAGATGACAAGATAGTTTCTCTAAATCATTGGGCCATTCTCAAGTTTCTGAACTCAACTCCCTACCATTTTTTGAATGACATGGCTTCTAGCCCATGGTTATCTGTTTATAGCTTGTTAGCTCCATGAGAGCAGGTAATATATCTGTTTTGTCTACCATTCAACCTGGGTCTGCCACTATGCATGATACATATTGGGAGCTTAATATTTGTTAGATGAATGACAGGAGAGTTCTGTGCTTGAATAGCATGCAGTAAGAACCAAGAATTATCTGCTGAGTATCTTTAGGATGTTATCCTGTGGAGACATTTTGTGATTTATTTATTGGTGATGGCACCCATGGAAATCCTTGCCGTCAGACCCTTTATTTATCTGCTTAAGCAGTCCTGTAAAATATTTCATAGTAGCTAGGTATTAGAAAAACCAAATATGAATACCTGCTGGCAAATCTAGATTCTCACCTTTAAGTTCTGTTCATTAGCCTCTAGTATGAATGTAAGAGAGACTCAGGAGAGAAATGATTTGTTTAAAGTCACCTTGCTAGATAGTGGCAGAGCTAAAATAAGATATCCATATCTAGTCCAGCCAATTTCTGGGAGGAAAGACCTCCTTTATAGGTTTTTTACAATACCACACTGTCTCCCTTATAGTTCTGCTGTTTGCTTTAGAAAATCTACTGCCTGGGCCGACCCATGGCTCACTCAGAAGAGTGTGGCGCTGGGAGCGCAGCAGCGTTTTATATACGTGATCCTTGAACCGGGCAGGAAGGTGTTAATATTTAGATGAATGAAGAGTCTAAGACAAAGAGGGGAAGTGACTTATTTAAGATCCCATAGTAAATAAGTGGCAGAGCCAGGATTCCAGTCCATGTTCACCTGACCCTAACTAAGACCCATGTTTCTTTCACCAAGCAGGCATAGGGTAGGTTGAGAATGCCATCAGAATCTAAGAACCTCATGTCCATCCAATTCATTTGATTCATTTGATGATTGATTTGGGGGTTAAGACATGTAGTCATGATAGAAATAAGTCCCTTGGCTTTCTTTTTTAAACCACTGAAGCTTTGAGGAGATACCACCCATTGTGTCTGGTCTGGACCATAAACTAAGCCCACAATAATTGAAGGCCATAAGCCACTGAATGTTTTGCTTGTTCAGTTACTACTGTTGTTATGATCTAGATTGTTTAAATATTCCTTTATAAAGCTCCAGTTTCTTTAAAGATTTCCATCTAAAGTTTTTCTGTGTGCTCTAGGCATCTCAACAGGGGAGAAAAAGACTTCTTATCATAGCCTCTAAAATAGCCTTTTCCTTGAACAGCATTGGGTTCCCAGTATTTGGAGACTGTTGCTTTGTACTCACTTAACAATGTGCATGCTCCCTGTGGCAGATAATAGTTTACTTTTTGGCTCTAGAATATTGTCCTTCCATCTAGAATCTAAGCCCAGATTCATAAATATAAAACTCTGAACACACAGGGACCATGCTGGTTATTTAAGCCAAATATGACATGAGAGGGCTGAGCCCGTGGCGCACTCGGGAGAGTGCGGCACTGGGAGCGCAGCAGCGCTCCCGCCGCGGGTTCGGATCCTATATAGGGATGACCGGTGCACTCACAGCGCTCACTGGCTGAGCGCAGTGTGGCCGGTCTCAAAAAGGACAAAACAAACAAACAAACAAAAAAACCAAATATGACATGAGATTTTTCTGCAAAGCCAGGTTGTATGAGGTGGGCAGCATGGTCACACATTGGGAAAAACTGTCTTATTGTCCATATATTTCCATTTTACTCCAGCTGAATTGCTGACACGGCCAGCATTAATATTTTAGGATATTTGTTACGAAGGCTTGCTTTGTGTTTTGAATAGTATTTATCTGTCTATAAAGAGGAGTCAAATTGTGAAGATTTAAGGGAAAAAATGTAATAACTAATAGCTACTCTTTTTAAAATCTCTACTATGTGTCTGGCAACTTACTAGCTGCTTTTACTTACTTTGTTGTGAGTCCTTCCATATATCCTGCAGGGTGGCTATTTTCCCATTTTGCAGATAAACGTACTAAGTCTCAGAGAGGCAAATTAATTTGTCTGTTGTCATCTAGCTGGTAAAGTGGATACTAATAAACCCATCCAGTTCTGACTGACTTTAAGGTCCCTGCTCTTTGTTATTCTGTATTGTCCCTATCAATGATACTGTGAGGTAGACTGTAGAATTAGTTGCCTCATATGTTCAGGAAGAACTTTTTGACACTAAATTAGTTCTATTCTGGAGCATTTTACTTACTCTGGCTACTGCTACCTGTCTGCCACTACTGTCTTGATATCCTTCATAACTGCTTCATTGTAAACTGAGGGAAAAAATGGATCTGGGCCTCCTTTCTCACCCTTAGTTTTAAGTGCTTTTTAAAGGCATCTCTCAAGTATCATGGTACTAGCCATCTTGTCATACTTGTCATTCTATTTTTGACTTGGAGATTAATTTTTTCATGTCCAGCTGGATGTGTGGTTAAAGACAGGTGTGCCCAGGTCTAGATCAGCACTGTGCAATAGACCTTTCTGCAGTGATGGAAATGTCTTATATCTGTGCTGTTCAATATAATAAATAGCCACTAGTCACATGAGGCTATTGAGTACAGGAAATGTAGCTAATGCAGCTGAAGAACTGAATTTGCTATTTTATTTAATTTTGAATTATTTAAATCAAAATAGCTACATGTGGCTAGTGACCACTGTATTGGACAGTGCAGTTTGAGGTAGTAACTGATATTTGTGTTTAATGAGTAATGAGAATTTGAGGGAAACCCAATCATTGGTAGTTCAAAGGTTGCTGATTTGTTTTCCAGCAACATTAAATCTCATGTGTCCACTTTAAAACACTATTATCATGGGGCCAAATAGAGTAGAACAGTTCATGTTTCCAAAGTACTTTTTGATCGCTCCCAATCTTGTTTGATGAATCTTTCAGATATGGTATCATTTAGGATTTGTGCAGTGGATCATAGAAGAAGGGCAGAAGAACAGAGCCATTTACACCTTCCTTGTTCAGGGTTGTCTTCTCCTGTTAAAATGGACACCAGTCTGGCCTGTTGGTGCTCAGGATGCAGCAAGAGGGCCTAGACATGAACCCATGTGCTGTTTTTCCTCTATTCATTGAGATTGGAGAATTATCTCCCCCCTTCACTTAGAATGTCTATTACTTTATTTTTTAGGTCTCAAGAGAAGGAAGAAGAGGCAATTTCTAAATTTAGCCAGCCTATAATAATTTGATAATCAAAAGAAAATGTAGTTTTCCATTCTAATATTTCAAAATAAGTCCTTTGGGGCTTTGATTTTGATTCTTTGCTTTGGAAAATACAACCCAGATCTCAGAAGTTTTCTACGTTAAGACTAGTTTTTAAATTGGCATATATCTTCCAAAGAAACTTTTGGTGGAATTCAATAATAGGTTTTATATGATATTTTGGAGAAAAATTAATGCCCCTGGAGTTTTGATATATTTAATTTTATTTTGATTGTCTGGTCTTATGAAATAATTTTAAAAGATATTACTTTTATTATGTGTCACTTGTGTTTCTATGCATATTTTTTCTCTGATGTTTATTTGTAAAATGCTCTTCTCCTTTCTGGCAGAGTGTACAACTAATCAACTCTGGATGCTTTTGATATTTTTGACTGTGCCAGGGCATTGAGTGAAGTTCCCTGTAGTGATAAAAGAGCACAGGGGACTCGGGACTTTATGTACTCCAACAATAGAGCTTTTATGACATTGGAGGTGGTTAGAAAAGCTAGAAGTAGCTCTTAAACATGGCATCTCTGTGTTGCCTTTTTTTTTTTTTTATTCTCAGGGCTGCCAGGAGTGCATCGAGCCTGTAATTTCCTGTTCTCTGAATCCCCCATCTTTCTGCAGCTCCAAGCTTTGTGTCCCACAGCCTGTGACTCTGTGCTAACAAATCGCTATTGTCCAGTGGGGCGAATGGTGGCTGGAACTAAAGAATTGCTGTCTGGTTTCTATTCAAATCCAGGTAGTGAGATATATGAATGGACTTTTCGAATCGTCATGTGAATAACGTCTGCTCGGCATGAAGGCTCAGAGCCATGCTAGGAAAGATTTAACTCCCAGGCTGACCATGAACATCCTTTGTGGTAGGAAGCAGAAACATTCCTGAGTATCATTGTATTCACACTTAATATTCCATTTCATACCCCCAAAGTAGGGCTAGCCGTTTGATTATTTGGCTTCTTTTCTCTCAAGTTTTAGTGTTTCTGTTAATAATATGGAAGTTTGGGAAATGATAAGTTGTTTTCACTTAGAACACCGTTATTTTCTCTTGAAAGTTTTCTACCTTACAGTTATTATAGTATAAAGTTATCTTTACAGCATACATGCAAAAAGCACGACTCCTTTTTCCAAGAAACCAACCCTTTAAAATACTTTCCAACAGATGAAGGGAAAAGTCCTCCTTTTTTTAAAAAAGTGCATTCTACTTATTACTTTGTATTTTTTCTCCTAAAGTCCAAAGTTATACAAAGAAAATAGAAACAACTTCAAATGCCATTAACCAAACAAAACAAGTCTCCTTCAAATAAGGAACCGACCTAAGCTTGTAAGTATAGTAGAATCAGGATTTTTTTTAAAAAATTCAGATTTGGAACCTGGACTATAATTCGTAATTCCCATTTATCTATGGAAAATTATTTTCTCTTCCTCCTGTATACCTGAAAAAATGTCCACAGGCTTGAAGAGCCATGCTTTTACATTCCTTCCATATCACAGGTACTATGAAATGGGGAGGCTTTTATGTTTCTTTTTGTCTTAAACTCAGACAGCTTTGTAAGCAGTAGTGTGTAGATTACAAGAGTTAGACAAAAGCAGGCGCGACTGAGAAGAGTTGGGGGGGGCTTGGGGCACTTCCTGTCACTCAACACATTCCAGATCACTAAAAAATTTCCACACCCTCTACATTCTCTCTTGCCCACTCCAGTTCCCAGTATTTTCTGATTCCATATGTTCTGGTATTTATCATACTCCTTTCTCTCACTGGACTCTGGCAAGACTGCTTCAGAGGGGATGCATTCCTTTAGATTGCACAAAGCATAGCTGGGAAAATGGCTGGCAGTTTCAGAATCTAGTCACGATCGCACGCATGAGCACCTCACACATCCATGCCCCTCTCCCCCCCTCCCGCCCCTGCAGCTGGCTGACCTGTCTCACCCACTGCTGGCCTATCGAACGGCCAGGACTGTCTGGTTTTGGCTCATGCCTTTGTCCATGTCTGGCTTAGTTCCTTTCTGCCTATGCCTTCCTCAACCCCCACTGCCCCAGGCAGCACAAGTGTTTGGCCACAAAAAACTACAGATAGAAAAGGTGGTAAAAACTTCAAACTTTGCTAGATTCTCCAACAGTTTATTCTTTTGTGAATTTCTTTCTTCATTAAATACTGTTTTAAGAAAACAAATACAAAATTACCTATCTAAAGGCAAAGAATGCAAAGCAACCTTTGTGTTCCTTATAATAACTGACTTCATAACTCTCCAGCTGCGTTATGGGGTGTGTATAAAAAGCTTCTGTTCTGAGAACAAAGGAGCACGTGCAGAAATGAGACCAAAAAATCCACTGACAGTATTTCACTATACAAATTACTTAAAAGATTTTAGTCAAGCCTCTCAACAGATTCAATTTTAAAATGGTTTTTAGTTTAAAAAAAAAAATTGAAAGTGCTTACCCAGTAAAAGAACCGAAGTAGTCCTGAACTGTTACGTAAGACTTTTTACAGTTGGATCTTTGTCAAAAGGGGATGGGGGTGATGGGAGAAAGCAGCAACAACAATCAAAAAAGTTCGAGCTGCTGTGGCTAGAGGACAACTTCTGTGTTTCCAGATAGGATTCTTGCTGTAGAAATGGAACTTCCAGCCAGCACAGCATCCTGTCCCGGTAGAGAAATGAGTTTGTAAGTAAAATAAAAATAAAAATAAAATAGATACTGGAACCCAGGCTAGACGAGGTATTGAACCGCGCCAGATTTCCTTGCAGCCCTGTCTGCTCAGCTCGCATTGAACTATATATGACCCAGATGATAGACAGAAGCACATTCAGTCATGTGCACACTGGAAGAAAGCGGATTTGCTGGTCCCTGGCAGTGCAGGGGTTTGTCTTCTGATTGGGCTGTGCCCTGATCGGTGAAATGTGAAGCCCTCACCATTCAGAGGCCGTAATTCAGGACTGGCAGTTTGAGTGTCTGGCTGCCTCTAGTCACTAAGAGAGACTTTGAAGGTGTTGCTTTTGTTTGGTGGCATTACCCACCCAGAGATTGCTTATACCTATGTGATTGAGTCAGGAGAAATGCTAGTCTCTGAAATGCAAGAAAGCAGCTGACTTAGCCTGAATTTTAAGTCATCCTATTGTTGATGAACTTGGCTCTAACTTAAGCTACTTATTTGATTTGAGAAGTTATTGTGATCCTAACCAAGCTTCATATCCAGACCACCCCATGGTCCTGATTTTATGGATTTGATAAAGTAAAAATAAAAGTGGCATTTGACTTTGAAGCTTCTAGATGATGTAAATGCTGTAATGAAAATAGGATGGATGGACAGTACAGAAGTTAAGTTCTGGATTCTGGAGTCTTTGAACATACTAGGAAAAAGCTTTATCTCTTATTATCCCCTTTGTGAGGCTGTCCTTCTTTCCCAATCCTTAGTCACATAGAGGACTGCTGGCGGAAGCTACAAAAGCATAGACCCCACTGAACTGTAACATAGTCTTTAATCATGCAAGACAGCCACGGTGTGTTCTCTTCAGTCTGTCTGAACTAGGGTCCTTGGGGTTTATTTCCCATCTTTCTGGGCCACTGGGAAACCAGGTCATTATACAGGACTGTTGGTTGTGACATTTTTGATTAATATGTGGCAATTACTTTATTTAATGCAATTTGATACTTTTTAAAAATTTGAAGCAATAAAGTTGCTTTATGAGACCTTGGCTCTGATATTTGAAATCTGTTCTACATGGACCATTTTTTTCATGGATTGTTTTGTCTCTTTAGGAATTAGCTTATATACACCTAAATTTGTATTTACACATACAAATACTTGGTTTATTTTTTGCCTTTTTCATACTTGTTGAAATAATTTCGTGGCAATGTACAGCATCTGTCTATTTTGCTGTAAATTATGGGTTTGGATGTTTGTGTACTTGTGATTGTTTATACAGCATCCTCTGTATGAAGACAGCCTCAGAATTCTACTGTCTTAACCTGGGAAAAGATGGGTTGATTTGCTACCAGATATGAGGATACTCAACATTCATTGGAGAGTAGATGAGCACTCTATTTCTGTAAGCCACAGGACAATCATTCTTTTTTTTTAAGTTGCAGTAAAACATACATAACATAAAATTTAGCATTTTAGTCATTTTTCAGTGCATAGTTCTGTGGCATTAAGTATATTCACGTTGTTGTGTAACCATCACCAGAACTCAGCTCTTCTTGCAAAATGGAACTCATTACCTATTAAACACTAACTTCCCATTCTTTCTTCCCAGCCCCTGGCAACATAACCATTCTGCTTTCTATCTCTGTGAATTTGACTACTCTATATAACCTCATAGAAGTGGGATCATACGAATTCGTCTCTTTGTGACTGGCTTTTTTCACTTAGCGTAACATCCCCAAGGTTCATCCATGTTAGCATGTCAGAATTTCCTTCCTTTTAAGGCTGAATAATATTCCATTGTATGTATATGCCATATTTTAAAAAATCTATTAATCTCTCAATGGACACTTGAGTTGCTTCTACTTTTTGGCTGTTAAGACAATTATTTTTGACCATTCTTCTTAAAATCTCATTAGAGGTTCCTGTAAGAGCTGCTCTGACCCATCTCTGGAGCTCTTTCCATGTTATAAGTTGAAAGGATTTGGGGCCGGCCCGGTGGCGCACTCGGTGGAGTGTGGTGCTTGGGAGTGCGGCGGCGCTCCCACCGAGGGTTTGGATCCCATATAGAGACCGGTCCGCTCACTGGTTGAGCACGGTGAGCACGGTGCGGGCGAGCACGGTGCGGGCGCGACACTGAGGGTTGCGATCCCGTTGCCGGTCGCGGTACGGGCGTGACACTGAGGGTTGCAATCCCATTACCGGTCACGAAAAAAGACAAAAAGGAAAAAAAAAAAATAAGTTGAAAGGATTTTGATGTACCTTTGAACTCTTTAGACTAACTAGTCCCTAATATCAGGTTTGTTAGAGAAGAGAAGATTCTTTTTAGCCTTGCTGGATGAGACATAGTACATACTACACACCTAGTAATTGTTATATACTTACTGTTTATGGGTTTATCTTTCCTATTACATTGTGAACTCTTCCTGGGCAGGGACAGTGGCCATTTCCTCTTGAACTGTTCCTTGAGCCTCTTGTATTGGCACAGGCCTTTTGCCAATTAGACATCAATAATTATTAGTTGGAAAAAGTGCAAATGAATGAATACTAAAAATAACTCATTTTTATTGGATTTTTATTATGTGCCAGATACTGTGCTGGATGTTTTATACACATGTAGCTTATTTAATCTTCAAAACATCCCTATGAGATAAGGACTGTTATCTTCATTTAATAGATAAGGGAAATTACCAAAGGCCTTACAGCATGTAAAAGGTGTAATTGGGATTTGAATCCTTGTCTCTCTTGGCTCCAAAGCTAGAGGCAGAATTCATAATGAAGTGATGATCAGTGGATTTGGAAGCATGAGTTTTAGCCTAAGCATTGCCTCCATATCAAATATTCTTTCACTGGGCGTTAGGACCTATAGCTCTCTGGTAAATACGGTTTATGAACATATGCTCAGAGGAAAGCCTGGCACATTAGTGACATGGACCTTCTATAGAGTCTTTGGCTGAACAACTACTTGCTGAACTCAGTTCACAGATATTCTTCTTTGTGTAAATTCTTTTTTTACATGTTATTTTGAAAGTACAGTTAAATTCTAACAAATATGGTGTGGCCCTGGATTGGATGCATCAATGTTCTTCATTTATTTGTTTTGTTCATTTGACACACACACACACACATGAACACGCACATGCAGGGGCCTTCAAAAAGTTCATGGAAAGATTCATATTATTGTTTAATTCTATTTTTCCGTGAACTTTTTGAAGTACCCTCGTGTGTGTTTGTGTGTGTGTGTATGTGTGTATATGTGTGTGCATGTATAAAATATGTATATGTTTATATAAACAATTGGTACTGTTCTACATGTCAAGAACAAAACAGAAAAGGTTTTTATGGAGCTTACATTCTAGTGGAGAGACAGAAAAATAAGTTATTAAAGTACTATAAAGTAAAACAAGAAGCCATGCTGTGAAGAAAATAAAATAGGGTAATGTGGTGATGGAGAATGACTAGGGGGTAGGATGTGGTAGAGTGGGGTAGGAGACTCCTTTAATGAGGAAGTATCATGGAGTGCCTTTCTGAGGAACTGAAATACACAAGCTGAGAGCCAAGTGATGACAAGAAGAACCTTGGCATACAAAGAACTTGTAGAAGTGTGATTTGGACAGTGGGAATGAGAGGTAAGAGCTCTAAGCTGGGATTTAGCTTGGTGTATTTAAGGAGCAGAAAGGGTAGTATGGCTAAAGGAGTGAGTGCAGGTAGGAGGTGATGTTGGACAGATGGGATGGGGGCCCTATTATGTAGGGCCTTGTAAGCTGTAGTAAGAAATCTGGATTTTTTTCCCAAGTATATTTTTTCCCAAATGGTGGGACAAGTAGGAAGGTTTTAAGCAGTAGAGTAACTAACTTGTTTTGGAGGCTGAAGAAGTCTTCCTGTTTTCTTGTCTATGTTTGGTTCTTTGAGACCCCCTGACACCATTTTAACTGGGATCCTTCCAAGCTGGGAACCTTGCCAGGGCTTTCACATGTCAGTGGCCAGTTCTGAGTGTCCTGGCAGAATGATATTTCTTTCAGTTCTGGGGCTGATATTGGTTTCATTGCCCTTTCCACATCAGAGAGGGCTTGTCCAACAAGAACTTTGTCTAGGATCTTCACATATCATTGTTGTCTGGATAGGGTTTTGCAGCCTGGTTCTCTGTATTAATTTAGGATAAAATTCATTTCTTAATTAATTCTGATCTTTCTGTGTCAATAATTTAGGAGGACATGTCTGCAGCAAATAATATTGACAGATTGTTCTGACTATTCTGTTTATATGATGTACTTAAAGGCATACTTCTGGGAATCAGAAATTGACAAGTAAGAGGAACTTTCCCCCTATTCATAAATAAGGTTGTATTCAACTATTCTGACTCTAGTAGGGTTAATTGCTAACATTTAGCCCATATTACTTTATTTTTCAAATTCTCAAAAAGTCTACAAAAAACACAAAATAACATAATATACACCAAACAGTTCCATTTTTATAGGTCAGTGGAATCTGATATTTTCATGTAGTTAGATACCATGTAGTGTCATCTGATATTTTCTATTTACTTTAAAAAAGTTATTTACAAACCAGTAAATTGATTTCACAGCCTACTAAAGGGGCAACTTGAACTTTTTAAAACACTGTAGGTGAGAAAACTGAGCCTCTGAGAGGATAAGTGACTTGTCCAGTGTTATATAGCAAGGAAGAGGCAAAGCTAGGACTTAGACCAGAGCTAGATTCCAAAACCCTTGTTTGTTCTACCACATTACATAGTTTTCCTAGTGATGCTAACCTTTTATGAAACTGAAGGAGAAAAGCACAAATGATCTTTAATAATGGTTATATAAAATGTAAATTTCCCAAAGCAGAGGCTACGTGAAGGAACAGAAATATTCTTCTGATCACTGCCTCAGCATTTTTCAAAGAGCTGTTGACCACTTGGAGTTGTCTGCTCATATCTTGGGCAGAATGCAATTGACAGTACTCATTAGTTATCCTGGGAACCCCAAGCACTCATTAATCATCCTACCCCTGAGCTAATCGTGGCTTCTTAAAATAATAACTGGGTGTAAGACCTATCTTCTGAGTGAGAGCAAGGCCTCTCAAAGCAAGCTGTTGCAGTGTGACTTGGAGTCATTTCTCAGATATGGGAAAGGGTGTATCTAGGGACAGGGTCCAGCCCTGGTATTTCTGACATGTTTATGGTAGTGATTGAGTTAAGTTTTATGGAAGGAAGAAATGATGCTCTCTTTCCCCTTGGAGCACAAGGCTATATCAAAGGGAAGGGAAGGGAATCAATGCCTTTTGTTGTCTACTATGAGCCAAGCACTGTACTAGACACATTTGACATGTTTTAATTTAATTCTCACAGCAATTCTGTGAGGGGAAGGTATTATCCTCATTTTAAAGAGAAGAAATGTTGAGGCTCAGAGAGAGGAAATGATTTATGAACAGTCACACAATCAGGTAGTAGCTAAGGTTGGGACAGAAACTCTATACATTAGTTTTAAAAATCATGCCCTTCTTAGAGCTGAATTGGAGCCCAAAACTAATGAGACAGTGTAGGAGGGGACATTCCGAGGCCTTGGGAATAAAAGGGTATGTCATAGGAAGCCTGTGAAAATCCAACAATGTGGAAATAGAACTGCTTTCTTACTCCTATACAGTGTGGGGTTTGCCTGGGATATATCCACCACTTTCAATCAATCCAGACTCAGGGATTTCAGGCTAGTTTTTAATCGTCATGCAGTGGCTTTTCAGTGAAAAATAGGAGTTTAATCTTCTGTTAGTTTCCTTTATTAACCAGCTCAGGTTTTTTGTTTGTTTTTTCCTTTCTTCTTCCATTATTTGGATATAGTTTTCTTTTCCTTTGGACTTAAATTGGGTTGACTTTCCAAAGCTTCTGGACCGCTTTATTTCTTTGGGGAGGCAAAAATGATCAGGTGCCAATGTCTACTAGAGGAAAGGATCAAATTGTGTGGGCAGGATTGGGTAGAGGGCACAGATCATAAACCAATACTCCTGTGGCTTCCAGGAAAATGCTTATTTTCTGTGAAGAAGAGACTGACCCAATGTTAATAATTTGATTGTATAATTAAATCCAAGGACTTTGGATAATTTCTTCAGATGTGTAATAGGGCCTGTTTTGGTGGTAAAACAGATACTCAGTAGAACTTCATATTTTTAGTTTGTTTGTTTTTGTCCCCAGTTTTATCACCCATGGAGCATATCACCAAGGGAAAAGATGACAAAGTAGATAGGGCAAAAAAGAAAAAAAAAGGGAACCACCATGGACCAATCCCAATGGTAGGTGCTTTGTGAAATTGTTACTTTGAATTCTTAACAGCATCCTTATTCAGTATTGTCTTTCCTCTTTTATACATATGAGGAAACTGAGATCAAGTAACTTCTCCAAGATTCATAAGACAAAGCCAATAATCTAACTCAGATTTTGGCTGAGATAAAAGATTCATAAGACAATGCCAGTGACCTAACTTAGATTGTGTGTGTGTGTGTGTGGGGGGGCTCCAAAGCCCTCTCTTTTTATTACCTATTTTCTTTCTTCACTAAAGCACCGCCAGTGCCTCTAGGGGACATTGCCAGGGTTCAGATAATGATGGTGGTGATTATACTCCTTAAGACAGACTTTTTCCCCCTAAAGTGACAAACCATTCCTGAATGTTTCAAGTTTAAAAAGAGAAGGTAGCCTCTAGGGGACATTGCCAGGGTTCAGATAATGATGGTGGTGATTATACTCCTTAAGACAGACTTTTTCCCCCTAAAGTGACAAACCATTCCTGAATGTTTCAAGTTTAAAAAGAGAAGGTAGAGAATTGATATGATTTCTTCCTTAAGTTTTGGTAGAATTCACCAGTGAACCCATGTGGGCCTGGTGCTTTCTGTTTTGGAAAGTTGTTGATTATTGATTCAGTTTCTTTAATAGATATAGGAGAGAATTGATATGATTTCTTCCTTAAGTTTTGGTAGAATTCACCAGTGAACCCATGTGGGCTTGGTGCTTTCTGTTTTGGAAAGTTGTTGATTATTGATTCAGTTTCTTTAATAGATATAGGCTTATTCAGATTGTTTCTTGTGTCAATTTTGGCAGATTGTGTCTTTGAAGGTATTGGTCTATTTCATCAGGTTATCAAATTTGTATACGTAGACTATTTCATTATATTCCTTTGTTTTCCTTTTAGTGTCTGTGGGATCTGTAGTGATATCTCTTTCATTTGTTTTTTTACCCCCTTTAGTGTGGTATAATTGACAAATGCTCTTTCATTTCTGATATTAGTAATTTAGGTTTTTTGGTTTGTTTGTTTTTGGCAGCTGGCCAGTATGGGGATCTAAACCCTTGACCTTGGTGTTACAAGGCTGCATTGTAACCAACAGAGCTAACCTGCCAGCCTGATATTAGTAATTTGTGTCCTCTTTTTTTTTCTTAGTCTTGATAGAGGCTTATTGATTATATTGATCTTTTCAAAGAACCAGCTTTTGTTGATTTTTGATTTTGTTGGTTTTCTCTCTTGATTTCCTTTTTCCAATTTTATTGATTTCTGCTCTCACTTTTATTATTTCTTTTCTTCTGCTTACTTTTGATTTAATTTGCTCTTCTTTTTCTAGTTTCCTAAGGTGGAAGCTTGATTATTGATTTTAGATCTTCTTTGCCAATACATGCATTCAGTGCTATTTTTCTCTAAGCACTGCTTTTACTGCATCCCACAAATCTTGAAGAGTTGTATTTTCCTTTTCATTTAGTTCAAAATATTTTAAAATTTCTCTTCAAATAACTACTTTGACCCATGTGTTATTTAGAATTATATTGTTTAGTCTCTAAGTATTTGGGGATTTTCCAGGTTATGTTTCTGTTATTGATTTCTACTTTAATTTCATTGTAGTCTGAAAGCAGACATTGTATGATTTCTATTATTTTATATGTGTTAAGGTCTTTTTTATGGGGTCTGAATGTTTGTGAAGAATGTGTAATCTGCTGCTGTTGGTGAAGTAGTCTACAGATATCAATTGTATCCAGATGATTGATAGTACAGTTGAGTTCTTACTGAATTTCTACCTGCTGGATCTATTCATTTCAGATAATAGGGGTGTTGCAGTCTCCAACTATAATAGTGTATTTGTCTGTTTTTCCTTGTAGTTCTATCAGTTTTTGCTTCATGTGTTTTGATGCTGTGTTTTTAGGTGCATATGCATAAAGGATTATTATGTTTTTTAAGAGTATTGACCCCTTCATCATTATGTAATGCCCGTCTTTATCCCTGATAACTTTCCTTGCTCTGAAGTCTTCTCTGTCTAAAATTTTATAGGTGATAAAACTGACACCTAAAGTGTTTAAGCATCTCAGTCAAAATCACATACTGGTAAGTGATGGAGCCAAGTTCAAACTTAAGTCTGTCTAATTCAGAGCTTGACTTTATAGTGATTATGATAGCAGTATACTCATAACTCAGGCCTTTATCTTTTACCTGGTCTATAACAGTAGGCTTCTATCTGATCCCCTTGCCTCTTGTCTTTCCATTTAAGTAAGACTCTACGCCATGGTGCCTTTCTGTTCACAATCTTCCACTGCATTTAGAGTGTAGCTTTGGTTCTCCAACCTGGCATTCAAGGCCAAGACCACTGCAGTCAATTCCTGACCTACCTTCCCAACTAATTTTCAAGTCTCTTCAAAGTTTCTAAGACATGCTTTATTCTCTTGTTTTTGCTTATCCATATTTTCCAGTATTCTATAATGTACATATATTGCTGTTGTAATTTAAAAGGGTTACTAATTTTCAAGTCTCTTCAAAGTTTCTAAGACATGCTTTATTCTCTTGTTTTTGCTTATCTATATTTTCCAGTATTCTATAATGTACATATATTGCTGTTGTAATTTAAAAGGGTTTTTTTTTTTTGGTGGAGGGAAAAAAAAGTAATCAAGCCCATCTGAAGACTTAAGGATCACAAAGTAAAGTGATCCTATTTTTATTTGAAATATTTTTTGTGTATGTGTGTCTATGTCTGTGTGATGTCTGTGTGTATAAAAAAGCCAGTGATTCAAGGGCTCCTTGGACATTTTTTATACCACTCAGTTAATTTGCTGTAGGCCATTCTGAAACTTACATTACAACCTGTGGTATGTTGAAAGAGCCCTAGGTTGTTTGAATCAGAAGAGCTAGAGTTGGAATCCTTTCTGCTGGAGGTTGTATAATCTTTGGAGTCAAACAGACCTGATTTGAGAAAGTTACCTAACCTCTCTTGAGTCTGTGTGTGTGTGTGTGTACACAATGAGAAGAAAAATATCCATATTTTTTCAGTTTTGAACGTTGAATGCAGTAATATATGTAAAAATCCTTGCCTAGTACATACTAGGTATTTAATAAATGGTAGTTGCAATAAGTGTATGTTATTTCCATGTATAGGAAGAATTCTAACTGTTTAGCCTGGTAAAAAGACCTTTCCCAGTCTGCCCTTTCTCAACATCCTAAGTCTCTTCTGCTATTCACTGTCATGTATTTAAAATCTAGCTACAAAAATTGCTTATGTTTTTAGAACAACCCATGCTCTTATGCTTCCCTGTGTTTGTACGTGTTACTACTTCTGTCTAGAATACTTTCTACTCCCTCCTCTTCCTTTGTTGGCTTTCTTTCTATGCTTCCATGTGTTTGTATGTGTTACTACTTCTGTCTAGAATACTTTCTACTCCCTCCTCAAATTTCACTTCTGATTGTGAAGTTTTGATCATATCCCTAGATAGATTTATCACTCCTACCTGTGGGTTCTCATTAGCACCTTATTCATGTTTTCCTCTAGCATACTGCACTGTAGTTTATCTACTTCCTGATATGTCTCCCCAACAAGTTTGAAAGGAAAATGACCCCATCTTACTGTTTCTTTGTAATTCTGAGGGAGCAGAGTGTATTACTGTCTATCATTGGGGGTATCCCTTTCAGTTTGAGTTCTAGATGTGGAAAATGTGATGGTAGATCTCTTTGTGTTAAACCTCTGTGGGTACAGTCATCAAGACAGTGTGATATTGGCAAAAGAGTGGACAAATAGACCAATGGAACAGAATAGAGAGCCCAGAAGTAGATTTCATAAATATAGTCAATGATTTTTGACAAAGGAGCAATGGCAATATGGTGGGAAAAAGAGTCTTTTCAACAGAAGCTGCTAAAATAACTGGGCGTCGATATGCAAAAAAAAAAAAAAAATGAATTTAGGCACAGACCTTATACCCTTTACAAAAATTAACTCAAAATAGATCACAGACCTAAATGTGAAATGAAAAACTGTAAAACTGTTAAAAGATAACATAGGAGAAAACCTAGGTAACCTTGGGTTCTGTGATATGATTTTTTATGATACAACACCAAAGTCACAATCCATGAAAGAAAGAATTGATAAGCTGGACTTGGTTAAAATTTAAAAATTTCTACTTTGCAAAAGACACTGATAAGAGAATAAACAAGCCACAGACTGGGAGAAAATATTTGCAAAACACATATCTGATAAAGGACTGTTATCTAAAATATACAAAGAACTCATAAAACTCAATAATAAGGACAGAACTTGATTTAAAAATGGGCCAAAGACCTTGACAGATACCTCACCAAAGAAGATAATACAGGTAGCAAATATGAAAAGATGCTCATCACATGTCATCAGGGAAATGCAAGTTAAAACAATGAAATACCACTACACACATATTAGAATGGCAAAAATTCAGAATACTGACAGCACCAAATGCTGGTGAGATGTGGAGCAACAGAAACTCTCATTCATTGCTGGCGGGAATGCAAAATGGTATAGCCACTTTGGAAGACAGTTTGATGGTTTCTTACAAAACTAATACTCTTATCATACAATCCAGCAATTGCACTCCTTGGTATTTACCCAAATGAATTGAAAACTTATGTTCACACAGAAACCTGCACATAGATGTTTATAGCTGCCTTATTCATAATTGCCAAACATGGAAGCAACCAAGATGTCCTTCAGTAGGTGAGTGGATACATAAACTGTGCTTTATCCAGACGATGGAATATTAGTCAACACTAGAAAGAAATGTGCTATCATGCCATGGAAAGACATGGAAGAAACTTAAGTGCATATTACTGAGTGAAAGAAACCACCCTGAAAAGGCTACATACTGTATGATTCCAACTATATGACATTTTGGAGAAGGCAAAACTATGGAGACAGTAACCACTTATGTGGTTGCCAGGGGTTAGTGGGGAGGAAGGGATGAGTAGGTGGAGCACAGAGGATTTTTAGGGAAGTGAAACTACTACTTGGAATAATACTCAACTGTAATGGCAGGTACATGTCATTACACATTTGTCAAAACCCACTGAATATACAATACCAGAAGCAAACCTTAATGTAAATTATGGTCTCTGGGAAATTGTGATGTATCCATGTGGGTTCACCAGTTGTAGTAAGTGTACCACTCTGATGGGGAATGTTGATAATGGGGGAGGCTGTGCAGTGGAGGGAATATGGGAAATCTGTGTACCTTTTGCTCACTTTTGCTGTTATAAGGCTGTGCTCTAACCAGCTGAGCTAACTGGCCATCCTTCAATTTTGCTGTGAAGCTAAAACTGCTCTGAAGAAATAGTCTATTAAAAAAAAGGCGGAGGGGGGCCAAAAAAACCAAAGGAGTTAATCATGGAAAACTTAGATGGAAAAGTGAAGGGAGACGAAACAAGAGACAGAAAATGGAGCGTTGGAGCATGTGGAATTATTCTTTTTTTAAAGGGCACTGGCTTTTTAAATTGCAGGGTCACAAATGTTCATTGTGAAAAACTAAAATTTTAAAAGAAAAAAATGTTTAAAAACCACATATAGTTCCACTATCTAAAGAAAACTAACATTAAACTTTTCTTCTATATGACATTTAAAAAACAAAATTGGCTTAAACTCTGCTATTGTCACCTGCTTTGGTATTTTCTAAAGGCCAGGTTTTTCTTATTAAACATATATATCTGGTTTTCTTTTTCTTTATTATTTGATAAAAATATTATATAGCATTTACAGTGAAGACTCAGTCTGACTATACAAATACGAGCACAATCCAGATTATCATCCTCTGAATAATAACCTTAATTCATTCCAAAAACTTAAGGTAGGAGACAAAAAGATATTAAGCCAAGGCTGTCACGATATTGCAAAAACATTCCCCCCAAATGTCCTCTATTATCTGTTCCTTTAACAGAGTCCATCCTAAAAGTAAGTTTTCTCAAATGGTGTATAGCTGCAATGAAAATAAATGCTAGAAGTGTTAAAAACAAACCCTCGCTGAGGTATCGTCAGTCCACATAGAGGTTAATCTCATTGCTCAGATTTGGACATCACCATGTGTGCAGTTTCTTTAATCCTCCTCTAGCTATCAAAATGGATTTAGCAGTTGACATCCTCTTTTTTTCTGTCTGGGGCAATTGGAGCTTTGTAGAATTTGGTTTGGTGGAGCAGTGACCTTGCCTTCCCAATTTAGGATGATCCTGGGTCTTAGAACTGGACGTCATTGAGGACCTAGCATGGCTTTACTATAGCCGGCGATGGTACCAGGGGCCCTGCTTATTTTATTCAGGAGCCCAGGAATTACATTCAGCCTCTGATTTAATTCTCTGTGACACATTGAGTCTATGTTTTAGCCTACAGAACACTACAGCTGTGTCCTAATTCTCTTCACTCTACCCTTTCCCTACCTTGTGACCTTCCTATCACTGCCTTTTAAGGCATTGCTATCCTTGGCTGATCATCTTGGATTGGAAGTATGAGGGGTCTTCAGAAAGTTCATGGAAAGATTCGTATTATCTTTTAATTCTATTTTTCCATGAACTTTTTAAAAATTAAATCATAATTGATTATACATATTTTGGGGGTTCAACATTGATGTGTGTTGAAATCGATATTATTAGCATATATATTATTACAAATCATACTTATTCTTTATGCCCCTTATCCAATCTCTCCCCATCCCCCTCTCCCCCTCTCCCTCCTCCCTCCTCCCTCTGATAACCCTAAATTTCTTCTCTCCTTCTGAAAGATTAACTCTTTCTGTTGATTTGTTGCCTAGATGATCTGTCCAGTACTGAGAGAGGTGTGTTCAGGTCCCCCACTATTATCACAGAGCAGATGCTTCGTCTGTCACTCTGGAATGGGCTTTGTGGAGAGAGAAATCCTCTTCTTTTCTTTGGTCTCTGCTGGTGACTCTCCTTGTGTCAATGCACTTGAGTGGTTGGCAGGCCATCTATATGGTGGTTGTGGCGTCTAGCTGCTTTTGCGGCAGCCATGGCTAGGTCATTGCTGGGCTGAATACACATATCTGGGGTGTGTGGCTGAAGCCCTTGGCCCCCCAGTGCCCTGGCTTCCAGTGGTGGTTTGGTGGTCATTGCTGGGCTGGTTGCAGATGTTGGGGGTGTGTGGCTGAAGCTCTCAGCCTTCCACTGCCCTAGCTTGGGAGCCTGGGCTGTTTCCTGCAGTGGCTTGGTGGTCGTTGCTGGGCTGGTTGTGGGTGTCGGGGGCATGGCTGAGGCCCTTGGCCCCTCACTGCCTAGCTTGGGAGCCTGGGGCACTTCCTGTAGTGGATTGGCAGTTGTTGCTGGGTTGGTTGTGGGTGTTAGGGGGCATAGCTGAGGCCCCCAGCCCTTCCCTTCCCTGGCTTGGGGGCCCAGGGGGCTTCCATTCCTTCCAGGTTTTATAGGTGTTCTTTGGTGAAGTGAGACCTTTACTAGTTAATATCAAACTTTGTCTCTGGTGTGTGGGTATTTTGTTTTTCTTTCAATTCTGTGTTGGATTATTTGCTGTTCCCACCACTTAAACTTTGCACTGGAACTAATTTGTTGTCCTTTGCTTACTTCTAAAATGGAGGAACTTCCTGTGGGGACCAGCACTTGAGCTCTGTGGTTGAACTAAATTGCTGCTTTGCTACTGATTCCCTGGGGAAGGCTTTCTGTGCAGCTCAGGTTTTAATGGTTCACTTTGTAGGTACTTCCAGGTCTCATGAGATCCAGTACTCCTGGGTTATGTAGAAACTCTGGTCTGGACCTGAGTCTTTTTTAGGTACTTCCAGGTCTCATGAGATCCAGTACTCCTGGGTTATGTAGAAACTCTGGTCTGGATCTGAGTCTTTTTAGCAAACTGCTCCCCCTGCAGTTCTATATTCCTGACCAGTCTACACAGAGTGGCCTGTGCTGATTGGATGGCAGATCAGCTGTCCTTGCTGGGCCCCAGTGTTTCCCCAGTAGCCTGTCCTCCCCACTACCTTTACTCCAAATGCTTACCATAGGATGGGCTGTGTGCTAGTCCCTTGTGATGACTCACTGGCCTCTGAGTGGCTCCTTTTTTCAGTTGTCTGTGGCTTCTCACTCCTATGTGGGTCCACGGGAACCCTGTTAGTGGTCTTGCTGGCCTGGGGGACACCAAGGCCTTCTTTTCCCCTGCCACCTCCAAGCAACTTCATAGGAAGGGCACAGCAGCATCTTTTGCCAGCTCTTGCTCTGTGTGCCCACCAGCTCCAGCCCTGAACTGGCTGGGATTTGAAATGGTAGGAGTGATCCTTTCTCTCATTGTGGCTTCTCCTGCCTTCATGTACTCCCATAGGTCTCTCCTCCTCTTTCCCTGAGCTCTGGTGGCCCCAGCTTGGCTGTTGTTGCTTTTTAATAGTTGTAAATTGGTTGATTTATGGGAGAGGGTGACACTGGGGACTGTCTATTCTGCAATCTTGACCGGAAGCCCCTTTTCATGAACTTTTTGAAGTACTCTCATAACCACAGCAGAGTGGAAAGACAGCTCTGTATTAGCTATGTAAACAAGCAAAATTCATAACAAAGGAACTGAGAGCAATTGGGATCAGTGTTAGGTAGTCTGTTACTGGGACTCATTTGGATCAATCGCTTATTTGAGAGATTGATTTTAACTAACAGGAATAGACTTGCATAATTTGTGTTATGACATCTGAAGAACAGTAATCATAATGATGATAACTACCATTTTCTGAGGCCTACCCAGTATCTAATCTAATGCTAGGCACCAGAGGCACAGAAGTACATTGGGTAAATTCCCTATTCTGGCAGAATTTGCATTCTAGTAGGGGAAACATTCATAATCTGATTGTCACATTGCAGTGAAATCAGCTCAATGATGCCAAGAGGTACAGGATGCTCTGAGCACTGAGGAAAGACATGTGTCTGAGACTTAGGGAGCAGGAAAGGCTAGGCCATTTTTTAGGAAGAAATCATGTATTTGACTCTTCTCTGTGGATAGTTTGACCTATGTGCTCACTCTCTTCATAATCCTTTGCTTGAATGTTTTTCTACCCTTCTTATGCCAGATTAGGTCCCTTCATTATTACACATACCCCCCTACACTTATCACAGTTATCACACTTAAAATTAAATATTTCTTACATAATTGCTTTATTTTTGTTCCATTTACTAGGTGGGAAGTCTGTAAAGGCAGAGACATGCCAGTCTTGTTTGCTACTGATTCTGTAGCATGGGGATTGTAGGCACCCAATAAATATTTGTCAAATTAATTATTAAGTCCACACCCTCACAGAGTCCTGGGATTGTCAAGACAGAATAAGCCTATAATCTTATGGCAGAAACATCCCACACTGGATTGTCTTTGCAATGACATTGTTAGGTGGCCAAAACCTATGTCTTTTATTAGGTTATGAAATAAAATGTACAGTACACAACTTTGACACTAGAGTTTCTCTCTTTTACGTTTTCCACTGTTATTTTTTCCCTAATGATTCCTGGGGGAGCGCAGCCAAAAGAAACAAGAAACAATTGCTAAAAATGACTGACATTATTTTGATCCCCAGCATCTCACCCCACAGCTCCCTGCTCAAACTTAATATGGGATTGTTTTTCTTTGAAACTGCCAACTTTGCAAAGGTGTTGAAGTAAGCTAGGTTCTTCTCCAGGTTCTGCCGGCATGTATTGAGTGTACCAGATGCAAAGGCAAAATTTTTTTTCATTCTCCGACTGTTGAGGGTCAGGGTTCAGAATTGACCTGGACAGGATCCCAGCCTTGAAGGAGATGGTGGTGAGACTCTTGACAGGAGCGTATTGCTACCACCTAGAAAAGTGCAAGTTGCATGATAGTAGGTACTCAGTAAGTATTTGAATGAATGCATTTGAGGCTTCCATACACACAGGCTGTATTTCTTTGACTTGTGTCCACTTTATTCAGAAAAATAATGACCTTGCAAGCTCTCTTCGCCCAGGATACTTCCTTACCCATAGTAACTGGCCCCATGTTTCTAAGTCAGAAGAAAAGGGATCGAGATATCTTACATTCATCTTTTTAGGGGTGCTAAGTCCTTGATGAGGTGGAAGGATCACTTACAAAATTGGGACTGAAGCAGCTCAAAACATGTTAGATGCAGAAGTGTGTCTCCTCCTCTTCAGCCTGTCTGGAAATTCTGAGGCTCAGATAATCCTAGAGCATTGTAGCCGAAAGATACATGCTTATAGGGATATCTCCTACAACTTTCTCATTATGCAGATGGGAAAACAGACCCACTGAGGGGACACAGTTTGCCTAAGGTTATCTAGCATGTTAATAGAAGAGTCTGGTCTAGAACACAGTCTTCATCACATTGCATCTTTTTTTATTTTTATTTTTTTGCATCGTTTTTAAATGTTAAATAACTCTGGAAGGAAAAGTTCACAAAAGAAAAATAATTTTAATGGGGTCATGTAGAAGCACTAATTCCAGATCATGCCTGACACTTCTGTTATAAACCTGTTAGGAATAGCATGTTACAAATTTGGGTAGATTTCACAAGAGGCCTAACAAATCTGCACAATTTCAAACTCTTACCCTAGCTCAAAAAGAAAGCAGTAGCTGCTGGCATTGAGTAGATTTGAATTTTTCTTCTTTATGGGAGCAAATGCCAGAAGAGTTGCAGTAGACTTTGGCGAAAGATTCTTTGCCCCATTCTCCCTACAGCGTATGCATCTGACAGCTGGCCCGTCGGTATATTTTTAGACATAATCTGTGGGATTAAAGAATGGTTTCATTTCTTTTAAAGCTATGCTGCAAAAATGCAAGCTGTATAGAAAATGGTTTTTCTTTATTATAATTTGGAGACTAGTACATAGATTAAAAAGAAAAAAAATCATTTTATTTAATCACTGGTGTAGATTCCTGTACCCAAATGTTTCATTTTAAAGTCCACTTCCAGTTGTGACTGTATTCTATTAATTAAGGAGAAACTAATGCTAAAATGCAGAAATACTAGAAGCAGAAATAAATTTTCACTTATTTGTTTTATCACCAATCTTTTTTTTCCTCTCTGGATTGTGGGAGGTACAATAGATATATCCCTTACAGGGCTTTAAAAATGATTCGTAACAAACATCCTTTGAGCACCTACTGGTATTTATTGAACAACATCCTTGTCTGGTTCCTGTTCTTAAAGGAAAAGCTTTCAGTTTTTCCCCATTCAGGATGATATTGGCGGTGGGTTTATTATATATGGCTTTGATTATGTTGAGATACTTTCAGTCTATACCTAATTTATAGAGGGTCTTTGTCATGAATGAGTGTTGGATTTTATCAAATGCTTTTTCGGCATCAATAGAGATGATCATATGGTCCTTGTGTTTGATTTTATTAATATGGTGGATCACATTTATTGATTTGCGTATGTTGAACCAAACTTGCTTCCCTGGGATGAATCCCACTTGATCATGGTGAATGATCTTACATATGTGCTGTTGTATTCTGTTTGCTAATATTTTATTGAGGAGTTTTGCATCTATATTCATCAAGGATATCAGCCTGTAGTTTTCTTTCTTGGTTATATCTTTACCTGGTTTTGGTATCAGGATGATGTTTGCTTCATAGAATGTGTTTGGAAGCTTTGCTTCTGCTTCAATCTTTTGGAATAGTTTGTAAAGAATCGGTGTCATTTCCTCTTTGAATGTTTGGTAAAATTCTGCTGAGAATCCATCTGGTCCCGGGCTTTTCTTTGTTGGGAGCTTTCTGATAACAGCTTCAATCTCCTTTATTGTTACTGGCCTGTTCAGGTTTTCTATATCTTCTTGATTTAATTTTGGAAGCTTGTGTGAGTCCAGAAATTTATCCATTTCCTCCAGATTTTCGAACTTGTTGGCATATAGCTGTTTATAGTAGTCTCGGATGATTCCTTGTATTTCATTTGGGTCAGTTGTAATATCACCTTTTTCATTTCTAATTTTTGTTATTTGAATCTTCTCTCTTCTTTTTTTTGTTAGCCATACTAGTGGTTTGTCGATTTTATTTATCTTTTCAAAAAACCAACTTTTTGATTCGTTGATCTTTTGTATTGTTTTTTGGGTTTCAATTTCATTAAGTTCTGCTCTGATCTTGATGATTTCTTTCCTTCTGCTAACGTTAGGATTGGATTGTTCTTGTTTTTCTAGTTCTTTAAGGCGCATTATTAGATTGTTCACTTGCCAGCTTTCCATTTTTCTGAAGTAGGCATTTAATGCAATAAATTTCCCCCTAAGTACTGCCTTTGCTGTATCCCACAAGTTTTGGTATGATGTATCATTATTTTCATTAGTTTCAATAAATTTTTTTATTTCCTGCTTGATTTCTTCCTGGACCCATGTATCGTTAAGAAGAATGCTGTTTAATTTCCATGTGTTTGTATACTTTCCAGAATTTTGTTTATTATTGATTTCTAGTTTTAATCCATTATGGTCTGAGAAAATACACGGGATAATTCCAATTTTTTTGAATTTGGTGAGACTTGATTTGTGTCCTAATATGTGATCTATCCTGGAGAATGATCCATGTGCTGATGAGAAGAATGAATATTCTGAGGTTGTTGGATGGAATGTTCTGTAGATGGGGAAGAAGATATAACAACTATACTTCCATGAAGTTGTTACAACAAGCAAACGGAAAGGACATTCTTGGGAGGGAGGGGAGAGAGGGAGGAGGGAGGGAGGTGTCGGTGATGGGCCATAATAATCATATACAGTGTATATTGACAAAATAAAAAAAAAAAAAAAAAAAAAAACATCTATATACCAGGAACCAAGCTTGTCTGATATATATTTTCACTTACTTTATACCTCACAATAACCATAAAAGGTAAGGGATGGTATCCCCATTTTATATGAGCAAACTGAAACTCCAAGAAATTTAGTAACTTGCCCAAGGGTCAAAAGTATGAAATAGTAGAGCATGAATCAGAACCCAGGTCTGTCTGATCTCATAATCCATACTCTTTCCCCTATAGTAGGTAGCCTTCACTGGTTTTAAGACGCTGATTTGGGGAACTGGAATGAATAACTTCAGGAAGGTGTAGTAATTCTAAATATAATTTTTGAGGAGCTTAATTCTACGTGTTATACTGTAAAATAGAATTAACATATTCAGGTACTTCAAAGAGGTTGTGGAAAAGTAGAATTAAAAGATAATACAAATCTTTCCAGGAACTTTTTGAAGACCCTTCTTATAGATGTGTGTTTATAAATGGTCATTTTGATCTAGAACTGTCATTTTGCAGGTTCTGTTCCTTTCATGTGAATGACAAAAATTTGGAAAACATGGTTTACTACTTTAGCATCTCAAAACGTTCATTTGGAAAAGGTTCCTTTGGATCCCCATACCAGCCAGCCGCCAAAAGAGAAAAAAGAAAAGGCTCTTGCCTTCTGTTCACAAAATGTTCACAATTTAACAAATTTGGAGGGAAAAAGTCAATATCATTGGAGATTAACTTCTACGTTGTGCCAGTGACTATTTTAGAAAAACCACGATAGTGATTTAGAATTTAGCAGGCATGAATTTATTGTTCTTCAGATTGGAAAGACTAAGAAGCTAGAACTATGTTATAGAGTTTATCCAGTATACACAGAACGATGTGTTAAGACAACAGGAAGAAACCATTCTATTCTCCCAGGAAATTGAGGAAGTTAGAAGAAGCAGGACACCTCAAGAAAGTAAGAAGCCTAACAGATAATCCCTTGATAGCTTTGGGAAATAGCCTTGAAAGAGGAAAAAACATTCAAAACTTGGAGTCAGGTTCTCGTTCTGCCCACGTGGACATTTGACTCCCATCTTCTGAGCCTCAGTTTCTTCACTGGTATTTCTTCACAATGGAAATAATGATGCCTTTTCACAGAGTTATTCTGAAGTTATGGTCATAAGTGGGTTTATTTTTAAATGATCAAAGTGAATGAATATGTTTTGAAACTGCTTGAATTGCAGCATTTTACCAGTGACATAATTCCAACAATAATTATACTTAAATAACCTGTTGTCACACTTTGTTGCAGGAAGATAACTTCTCGTTATACAGCTGTTTTCTACTTGGCCTTTTTTAATGTAGTTAAAACTGAATTTAATTGGCCTAAAAGCAAACAATTCTTATTCATTACTGATCATTCTGCAGATTCATACCCTTGCCTAGTAGGCTCTGCATTACAGTTGAAAATGCAGAATTAGTTTCCTTTTTTATCTGTTTTCATTTGTGGCAGGAGGAATGTGAATTAAGGATGGATCCTGAAAGGCCATCTGAGATGGGAAAAGGGAAGCATTGCAGGAGACAGAGGCCTCTTTGGCCTGGCTTTGGTTTGACTTGTCACTTGTACCTGAGGTGGTCAGCATGGAGAGGATGTGCTGTTAATTAACATTAAAAACAGAGGCCAAACAGGTTCCCTCCACTCCACTCGACACACACATCATTTTTTCCCCCATCTACATTTAGTTCACTGGGACCACTGTACTTTCTGTTGCTTTCCTTAAAAAAAATTGTCTCACTCTTGTTTGCTAAGATGTTGCTCTTTATGTCCAAAGTTTCACTAGAGTGGAACTGCTCAGTTTGTCATCCTCCTGAAAATCCATCAGCCTGTGGATTTCTAAAGCCTGCTGTGGCCCAGTGCTTCTTTTCTGCCTTTTGAGTTTTTTGCCATCCTGTATCCAGGAGTGAGCGGAGGATGGGAAAGCGGTTCATCACCCCCACTTTTTCTATCTTTTTTCTTTTTTTTTTTAAATAAGGGTAGAGATTATTTAATAGCTGTCCTGTGGTCAGAGATGGGCCACTGGAGTCAGATCTGGGTTCTGATTCTGGCTCTACCACATTCCAGTTGTGTGACCTAGTCCAAAACATTTCATCTCTCAGAGCTCAGTTTTGTCTTTTGCAGAAATGGAAATGTAGTCTTTGTCAGGTGCTAAATGTTGAATGAAATGAAACATCTAGTTTAGTGCTTAGTACTTGGGAAGTGCTCAATAAATATGTTCTTTTCTTCCAGAAGCATTTTAATAATAGGACATTAATTCGTGCACTTATCCAACAGTAACCTCCTATAAGGATATCTCAATAATCCTTTGTCTTTAAGCTCCATTTTATTATTGCAAAAAGCTTTTTAATTTTTAAGTTCCATGCATCTGGCCTAAAAGTGACTTCTGGGAACAAATAAATTTGTAAGTCAGAATCTGTCATGCTGGAGCAAAAAGAGCTATGGAAGATGGACCTCTGGATTTATTTTATCCATGGTGTTTCTGTCCCTTATTATTAGAGTATAGGATGATCATTGTGAATTCTAAGCAAAACTAGATCATAGATGTATTGGTCAGTGTTCTACAGAGAAACAGAACCAATACGATATGTGAATGGATGGATAGAGATTTGTTAAAGGAATTCACTCACATAATTATGGGGGCTGACGAATCCAAAGTCTGCAGGGTGGATGAGCAGGTTGAAGACCTTGGAGAGCCAGTGCTGCAGTTAGACTGAAGACCGAAGGCCTGCAGCTAGATACCCAGGAGAGCTGATGTGCCAGTTTGAGTCTAAAAGTATTCTACTGGAGAGTGCTCTCTTGCATGAGGGAAGCTGGTCTTTTTGTTCTATTCAGGCCTTCAACTGATTGAATGAGGCCTACCCACATTATGGAAGGCAATCTGCTTTGCTCAAAGTCCTCTGATTTAAATGTTAATCTCATTTGAAAACACCCTCCCAGACACAGCCAGAATAATGTTTGACCAAATATTGAATGAGGCCTACCCACATTATGGAAGGCAATCTGCTTTGCTCAAAGTCCTCTGATTTAAACGTTAATCTCATTTGAAAACACCCTCCCAGACACAGCCAGAATAATGTTTGACCAAATACCTGGACACTCTGTGGCCCAGCCAAGTTGACACATAAAATTAACTGTCACACTAGATTTAATGAAGAATGTGCTGTATTTAATGAAAAACACAAGACCTAGAGATTCTTGTAACATTGGACATCATTTTTATACCTCATAATAATAATAATAATAATAATAATAATAATAATAATAATAATAATAATAATAATAATAATAATAATAATAATAATAATAATAATAATAATAATAATAATAATAATAATAATAATAATAATAATAATAATAATAATAATAATAATAATAATAATAATATTTTTATACCTCTTAATAATAATAATAATAATAATAATAATAATAATAATAATAATAATATGTGACTGTATTTTTATACCTCTTAATAATAATAATAATAATAATAATAATAATAATAATAATAATAATAATAATAATATGTGACTGTAGTTCTTTCCAAAGTATTTTCACATACATTATCTCAACTGATCTTCACAGCAGCTCTTGTGAGGTTAATAGAGATATAACCCCATTTGTCCAAAGATGATACTAAGACCCAGATTAGTAGATTTGCTCAAGGTCTCACAACTAATGAATGGCAGAACTATGACTTGCCCAGGTCCCATAACTTTAAGGCCAGGCATTTCCCCTTGTCCATGCTCTCTGTGGTATCAGGGGAATTCTGGAAATAGTTTTGAGTGCCCTGTGGCTTTTCTTCTTGGGACTGGTATTATATTCTTCCTTACAACAATTTTATGATAGAAAGGTAACCAAATATATATTGGCAGAACCTAAAGATTTTGTTTTCAGATGACTCTAATGATGCCCTGAGGTTGAAAGGAAGAAAAAAAAGGCAAGTTAACAGCAGAAAGAATAATGTCAAAAAGTAATTAGAGCAGGACAAATGGATTGTGCTGCCATATTCGAGGCTGTTATTTCTGTAGGCAGTGAGGAGGAAGGGCACTGATGCAATGTGACAGATCTGGAGCAAAACCCAGGGCACTGACTGAACTGCAGAGATTCAACCAATGGTTAGGCTTAAATCACAGGGTTTGACTCAATAATATTTGATATCTTGAAGAGTTATTTCATGTTTTTTGGAGACACTAATTGTTTCAGAGGACCTATTTTCTTGATTTCAGCTTTTGGGAAATAGCCTCATGGTCCTTTGAAGATTCTTAGTGTGTCCTAGGATAACTCCCATCCCAGCATTCTGTCCCTGCACACCCCCAGGCTGGGCAGGGACATGATGCCAATAGGGATTTTGGAAGAGAAGATATCTAATGTAAAACTAATTGGGGTGGCTGGATATTCCCTGTTTAGAGAGAGAATAAAATAGAAAAGGAATATCATCAGTATTCAGCTTGGTATCAGAAAGTTGATGTAGGGCCGGCCCCGTGGCACACTCGGGAGAGTGCGGCTCTGGGAGTGCAGTGACGCTCCCGCCGTGGGTTCGGATCCTATATGGGACTGGCCAGTGCACTCACTGGCTGAGCGCGGTGCGGGTGACACCAAGCCAAGGGTTGCGATCCCCTTACCGGTCACAAAAAAAAAAAAAAAAAAAAAAAAAAAAAAGAAAGTTGATGTAAAGATCAGAAGATAAGTCTGCCACCATGTACAAGAAAACTGCCACAGCCCTTAACAAAAACAGAACTTCTGTCATTTGCCTGTAAGGAAGTCTTCACAAGGGGAAGAATAGATTGACTCTCCAGTAAGTCACCATACCCTTGATGTCTTACTAATTGCTGCCATCTGTGTGGCATGGTAGTTAATAGCTTGTGCCTTAGTACTCAGACATTCCTGGATTTATATTCTAGCTCTGCTCTTTACTAGCTGTTTGACCTTGGACAACTTACCTAACCTCTCAGTTTTTTAAAATCTCTAAAATGGGAATAATAAACTTGCTTCTAGACTTCTTATGAGATTGCAGTGAGGTGATACACATAAAGCATTTAGCACTGGTGCCAGGCACAAATTAAGAGCCCAATAAAAAATAGTATGGGGGAGGGGAGGAGGCTTACATTGCCTGTTTGGTAGACTTGGTGTAGACATTGGTGGGGAGTTAGACAGCCATTCTTCTTTAACACTCTAGTCTAAGCAGAGATAAATGTTTTTTCCCTCAGTTCCCCAAAGTACAACTGAGGTAGAGCTAGAATGGTTAAACCAGGCTTTCCTTACTTATTACTCAGGGAATAGGAAGGAGAAATTAAGATAGAATATTATGGTTCTAAATAATTGGACTCACAAGGTATAGATCATCTGTTTTTCTCTGAAAGGAATCACCTTTTCTTCCTAGTTTTTGTTTGAACTGTCCCTCACTGCCACCAACCCTCTGACAACTCACAGCTGATCAAAGATCAAGTCTTGACACCTTGCCATCATATCCCTACCTTTCTTCAAGTCACTTCATTTTGACATATCTTTTTCCTTTCTTGTCATGCCACAACCTCTGCAGAAGGCTGGCTGATAAGGGGGACAAAGAGAATCCTGCCATCCCATATAGAAACAGACCTCTTATTTGGCACACTGCCAAGGGAAACATTTCTGAACCTTTAGAAGTATTCTCTGCCTGATGCTGGGTTCTTAGCCCCCTTATTATGATTCTGTTGTTTTATTACATTGTAAGTCTTCTGAGGGAGCCCAACAACCATGAGTTTATGGACTATTTTCCAAGGTTCATTTCTCTATGCATAAACCATTTAAAAACTGAACCAACTTGTACATTGTGCCCTGCTTATGCAGTATCTACAACTCTATGAGAAGTTCACACCCCCACCCCGCCAAAGCCAGAGTTGAGCTCAGTTTCCTGCTTTTTTCTTAGGTTATCTAGTGCTTTTCTTGGTCTACCCAGAGCTCCAAAACCCTCTTTGTTTGTGGCTTCTGACTTTTTCCTGATAGCCTATACCTTCTGTAGGTACCCAGATCCTGAGAAATATAGTATCAGGGGTAGAGACAGAAATCTCAAATATATTATAGCAGTCCATGATTTGTAATTTGTTGAAATTGTTTTTTCCAGTTTACCAGTTATTTCTAAGGCCTTTCTTCTCAGAGAATGTAATTAGATAAAGTCATCTTAATTGCATGTCAAGATTTGGCACAAAGTATTTCAGTTAATAGTTCAAGAGCCCTGATCTTTTCAGCAGTGATCAACAGAAAATGCGTAGGAAACTTTGCTGTTTTGCTTGTCTAAACCTATTTTCCCATCTAGAAAATGGTAGCAAGGAAAATCAACCACATTGTTAACCCAGTGTAGTGTGAAAGACACAAGATTTTACACACAAAACCAATTCTTTCCTGCTGCAGTTCTCTAAACCTAGTCAATGTAGACTAGAGAAAGCTATGGGAAAATATTGGTTACTTATGCCAGCCTTTTGTAGTTTTCTTAGTTGCTTGCCTGGTACGGGGGAGGCCTGTGGAGACTGCAGATGCAGGTAGCCTTTTGTACTTTTTAGCAAAATGCTGGTCCCAAATTAACCATCTTCCCTCCCTTACCAACTGCCCCCCCAATTTCTAAATGGCTTGTTGCTTGAATTTTATCTTTTGTCATTGCTCTCCAGTATTTCTGTACAAAATGAAATACAGGATGCATTTAGAAGATGTTCAAATTAAGCTTTCTTTTTTTAAGTTTACAATTATTTTTCATAGAAGTAAGAAGCGTTTATTTAATCCTCACTCTGTGATGAGCATTTTAGGAGCTACTGAGAGGGACATTTCTTCTTGCTTCTGGGAATTCGTGTATATCCATAATGATCTTACTTTTAGCCAGACTGTATACGGGAGAAAAAGCATCTTTTATGTCAAATATCTTTTTTTTTTTTTCCTTTTTGTCTTTTTTCGTGACCGGCAACGGATCGCAACCCTCAGTGTCGCGCCCGTACCGGACCGGGACCGGCCACGGGATCGCAACCCTCGGTGTTGCTCCTGCGCCTCGCTCAGCCAGTGAGCGGGAACTGGTCTGTATGTGGGATCCGAACCCTCGGGCAGGAGCGCCGCCGCGCTTCCCAAGCGGCGCACTGCTACAGTGCGCCACCGGGCCGGCCCCTATGTCAAATATCTTAAGTGCACATTTATTCAAAAAGTTAAAAGAATTTTTAAATATAGCAGTATACTTTGAGGGGAAAAGCCACTTTCTGTTAGTATATAGTTACAGTGTGATCACTGGTGATTACTCCTGGAATCTTGCAGTCTTGGCACATTTTTACTGCCATGTTTATTGATTTAGTTGTGTTTTGGAGTTGGGCTCTGGCTGCTTTACTTACTAGCAGTAGCTCTGGGCTAGTCTGAACATTGTTTTCCTTTTCTCTCCAAAGAGCGTGGTCCTTACTCTAATTCACATGATGCTTGCAAAGATCAAATAGGGTAATGCAAGGACAAAGCGTGTATGAGCATAAAATAAAGTGTGGCTTGTAAGGATATATCTTTTTTTTACCTTGTTTTAACAATTTTTTTGTGCCATATTTTACATATCATACAAGGGTACTTCAAAAAGCTCATGGAAAAATAGAATTAAAAGATATACCAATCTTTCCATGAAGTTTCGAAGTACCCTTGTATAATTCACTCTGATTGTACAATTCAGTGTTTAGTAAATTTACCAGGTTGTATAACCATTACCGATCGGTTTTATTTTATTTTTTTATAAGATCCACTGACGTTTTATTTTTTAAAATGATTACATATTAGCTTTCTTTAAATCTGAGTTCACTCAAATTTGTCAGTATAATATCATTTATCTTTACTGACTATAATTGCCAAGTTGTAAGAACAATTATAACCATATTAATGCTTGACAGAATTCTGAAGTTGGATAATACCTGGATATTGGGCGGTGTCCAATTAAAATATCAGCATAGCTTTCATTCATCAAAGAAAATATTTTATTCAAGTTCCCAGAACAAACTGAGAACTAATGTTAGGTTTGAATTTAAGAAAAGAGGCCAAGTTAAAATACGAAAGCAAATAGTTTTCACTTGTTGGGAGCTAAAATCAGTGTATACATTCTAATCGAACATTGGTCCCATGTGGCATTTTTCAAGTTTTTAAAAGTCTACCAGACCAGACTCTTCACTGCTTTCCCTGCTCTTGCTGCTTTTGCTGCTTTTGCTTTGCTTTTTCCTTTTCCTTTCTCTCATTTTGCCTTCAGCCTTTTTCTTGGCCTCTGGTTCATCCATACTGGTACTCTCCATGCTGGTCTAAAATATCAGTCTCAGTTTTGTGTCATCTTCTTCGTCTTTCACCACACATTGCATTTTCTCTTGGCAATGTTTGGGTTCCACCACAGTTCCTATTTCTTGAACATCTTTCATTAAAACATCACTGTATATTTTGAGAATACTTTTAAGTCTGCTGAGTTCTTTGGGGGCATTCTTTTTTTTTTTCTTTTCAGCACACATCTTCCCTTTCCACTTACTCCGTAAGCTGTTAGCCATGTTTTACCTGAGAAACACACAAGTGCACGTGCCGCCACAAGATCACGCTGACCCTGAACTTCTGCTTTCCAGCTACCAATCTGTTTTAGAACATTTTCATCATTCCAATAAGAACCTTCGTGCCCCTTTACTGTTAATTCTCATTCCTATCCTCAGATCCAGGCAATTCCTAATCTACTACTGTCTCTGTAGATTTGCTTTTTCTGGACATGTCATATAAATGGAATCATATAATATGTGTCTTCTTTCACTTAGCATGATGGTTCTGAGGCTTGTCCGTGTCATAACATACTTGTATATGAGTAATATGAGTAGTCTATTCCTTTTTTATTGCTGAATAGTGTTCCACTGTATAGACACATTTTGTCTATCTGTTCACTAGTTGATGGGCATTTGGGTTGTTTTCAGTTTTTGACTATTATGAATAATGCTGTGAACATTCAAATGTAAGTCATTGTGTGGACATATGTTTTCATTTCTCTTGGGTACAGGGATATATCTTTTAATTATAAGAGTACTACATGCTTGATCTGAAAAGTTCTTTATCTATGGAAGTATAAAACTTGGTAAATCAAAGTCTCCTCCCTAATTCTATCCAGAGGTGGTGATATTAGTAATAATAATTATCATCATCATCTGAGTTTTCTAAGCATTTGCTATATGGTAGATACTATGTTGCCTTATATACATATATATATATATATATATATATATATATATATTTAATTCAATTCAATTGTTTCTTATACATGTATATGAAATAATTGAGTTTTCATAATAATTCTTTGAAGATGATACTTTTTCCCCCAATTTTATTATGAATGAGGAAACTGAAGTTGGAGGATTATGTGTAGAGTCACACTTGTGGTAAGTGGCAGAGCCGAAATCTGAACCTGAGCAGTGTGTATGTTCTTCCAGACTTTTCAAAATATGCAGTATTTTTAAAAATAAAAATTATACTGGGCCAACCCCATGGCGCACTCGGGAGAGTGCGGCGCTGGGAGCGCAGCAGCGCTCCTGCTGTGGGTTCGGATCCTATATAGGGATGGCCGGTGCGCTCACTGGCTGAGCGCGGTGTGGCCGGTCACAAAAAAGACAATAAATAAATAAATAAATAAAAATTATACTTATTTTGTAGCTTGCTTTATTTCACTTAATTTGTCTTACAGATTTTTCCATCATATATCCATCTTATTATTTTTAATGGTTGCATAGATGAATATGCCAGGATTTGTTTAATTCATCTGTTGTTAGAGGACTTTGAGTTGTTTTTATTTGTTCTCTGTTATGAATGGAGCTGTAGTGAATGTTTTCATATAATACTTTGCTTTTTTTTTTTTTTTTTTCCTTTTTGTCTTTTTTCGTGACCGGCAATGGATCGCAACCCTCAGTGTCGCGCTCGCACCAGACCGGGACCGGCAACAGGATCGCAACCCTCAGTGTTGCTCCCGCACCTCGCTCGGCCAGTGAGCGGCTGGTCTGCATGTGGGATCCGAACCCCCGGCGGGAGCGCCACTGCGCTCCCAAGCGGCGCACTGTAGCAGTGCGCCACCGGGCCGGCCCCATACTTTGCTTTTGATATTAGTTTTGTAGCACAAAATTCTAGAAGAGGAATTTCCAGGTGAAAGGGTTTAGACATTTGAAATCTTGGTGCTGTTAAATTCCTCTCCCTTCCAAATGGTGGTAAATAACTACCTCCACCCCCACTCCTACCCCCATTAACCCTGGAATCAGGGTGTAAGAGAGCCTATTTTTCCACTCTCAATGATGCTGTATTATTTTCATAATATGGGCTGTGATATATAGGTCATAGAAATGTTCCAGAGAGAAGTTAGCATTATCAGAGACAGTGATGAACAACTGTTAAATTAACAGTACTTTCCAGCCTTTTGATAGGTAAGGATGTGCTATTTCTGTATGCTCTCAAGAGCCAAAATATTGGGAGTAGCTCACATTTTAGTTCAGATTAATTTAGGATTACTCATTTGGTTGATCTAAAATAAATCAAGACATTTCCACTGTTCTTTCCTATTTCTTAAACCTGTAACCTACCTGCTCTGGATTCGTGCTTACCTTTCACCTCATGGCTGCCTACAGTATCCCTGCCTTGCCGCCAGCTCAGTTTAAAGTGAAGCCAAAAAGAGGGAATGAGAATTTACACATCTGTGATGGATAAGTGTGCTTGCCCTTTTCATTTAACAGAAACTGCCAAAATGAGGCCAACAGCCTAGTGCCTCCTTTTAGTCTCCCCAGGGGTAGGGCTCCAGTCATTTCCATTGCAGGCAAGATCTAAGTTGATAAAGGCTTGGCATGGTCCCTTTGGCCAGTATAGCAGTATACACACCTGTTTAAGGGAAGGGAAGGTTTCCCATCATAATGCCTGTAAAGGAATCAAGGACACAGAGTGTTAGATGTTGCTAGTTGTGTATGATCCCAGTTGTCCTGCAGAAGCCATGGTCTGCCATACCTCCCAATCTTGGGACCCCTTATTAGTATGCTCTGTGGATTAGATGCAAGTCTGATCATCCCTTTCCTCTCCACTCCCCAGACTGGGTGTGTGCATCCTGAGGCCCTGTTATTCTGGGGTGATGCTGCCCTCTACTGGTGGGCTGTAAGACACCCACAGCAGTTTGGATGTGTCTGATCATTGAGGGAATTGACAAACTCTATGGAGCCAGAATCATAAAGCTTTTCTATAGTCTCCAACTTTTTGAAAAAAGCCCTAAGACGTTTTGCAATGAAAATGATTCGGCAAACATTAGAAAAGATACAAATAAACAGTTTTTTTTATTGTAGCATTGTCTGTAGTGGCAAAAGAATAATACCTAGCTATTACTAATAACACCTTGGTAGTCCAGCACTAGTTAATTGTGTTTCCACGCATGGGAATGCCTTCCAGCTGCTAAAACTGGCTATGTAAAAGACAAGAATGAAAATGTGAATATTTGTCACAAAACAAAACCAGGCAGAATATACCAATTGCAGGTATGGAAGACATATCTTATGTAGGATAGAGGCTAACTTGGAATCTTCAAAACTAGTTGTCAAAGCTGAGATGATTTCCTTTGATGTTAATGTTGTTAGCAAACAATAGGGAAGGAGGAACTGGCTGAATGACTGACTGACTGACAGTCTTACTAAAATCTAGAATGAGTCTTTCAAAGTGTCCAGGCAAGGTCTAAAAGTCTGGTTTCTTATCTTAATCGTCTTGGCTACTCTTCTATTGATGAGTATTTAGGTTTCCTCTGGCTTCTAAAAATTGTAACAGATGAACATCATCCTTATACATATATCTTTGTGAACATCTGCAAATATTTCTGTAAAATGGAGAGAAGGGGAACTTCGGGTCAAAGGGTGTGTGCCGCTTAAATTTTGATAGATACTGTAAACTGTTTTCAAGCTGTACATTAACCACTAGCATTGTATGAGCATCCCCATTTCCTTAAATCTTCTTCAACACTGAAATATTCTCAGTATTTTCCCCCCAATTTAATGGATGAAAAATCGTTTTAAAGGTTGTTTTATTTTGAGTTTTTATTAGCGACCTTTTCATCATTATCCATACTAATCATATTAGGACATCTTTGCCTGATCATATTCTTTGTCCATTGGGGAGTTTGCTTATCTTTTTCTTACTGATTTGTAGGAACTCTTTATGTTTTATAAATACTAATAGTTGAGTGTATAAGTATGGTAAATATATTTGGGGGTATTTGCCTTTCAGAAGTTGGGCTTTCATATATAGATGCAAATCTGATCATATTTGCCTTAGGGATGTCTGTGTTTCATTTTATGCTTAGAGAGACACCCCCTCACCCCCAGTAGTAAAATATACTGTATATTCTTTTATTTTTTCTTCTAATAGTTTTCTAGTTTAATTTTTTTGTGTATTTGACTAGTTTTTTTTAATATCTGAGGAAATTTCTGTTTAATAGCTGTCAACAATATTATGGCAAAAGAAAAAAGAATGAATTTTAATTCCGAAATATTCTAAAAACCGAAGCAGTATACCCTTGTGGTCATGATTACTTGGGGTTGTAACTTGGGACCAGGCTGCCATCTTCCTCTCCCTGCCTCCCCATTTAGGTTTGTCCTTTCCTTTACTATCTTTTTAAAAAATCCCAGTTATTTTTACTAACAATAATAACTGTGTGGCACTTATGGCACTTATATTTATAAGATGTTTTCACAAACATTCTAATTTGTTCCACAGAACACTTCTGAGTTAGGACAATTGGTAACAAGTGAAGAAACTAAGATTGCACAGGTAATAAGTGGCAGAGATTTTCTGGCTCCAGACATTCTATCTACTGCTATTTTTAGTTTTCTCAATTCCAAGAACATATGAATGTTGACCTATAATCATTCTTCTATTGTTCATCTCTTTGGAATAGACTTGTGGCTCAGCACCTGCTTACGGAGTTTAGCATCCTTCTGGAAAAAAAAATGCAAAAAACCTTTATTATGTTTCACAAGTGTTTGTTAGGTGCTTTGTGAGGGAATGGAGAAAGTTAGAAAGTTGGGATAATTAGGACTATGAAGTAGTTGAAATAAATATATGTTGTTCTGATTTAGTAGCCTCTTCTAGTTTCCTGTGCCTAGTCTCTATAGAATTTACCATGTACACATTTGGGAATTTAAAAGTGCTATATGGCTCTTTACTAGACTGGAATTTCACTTCCAGTTCTATACCTGGCTCCCATTTTAGAACTTCATATATATATGCCTGCCTTGGTTGCCTCTCAGAGGTCTGTCAGGTCATTTTTTGCTGAGTGTTAGTTTTCAAATCATCATGACTCTTGTAGTGAAGTCCTTACGGTAAAAAGTGCCCCCCCCCCCTTTTTGCTCTATCTATCTTTTTAATAAGGGCATTATAATGATGAAACTGCGTTCTATGCAATTTATAATGTCTTAGCCTGGAAGTTTAGCAATTTCTTTTCTTTTTCTGCATTCATCTGAGAATTCTCAGTGTTACATAATAAAGGATCTAAGCTCTCTCCAATTTTGTGTTAACTGGATCTGAACAGAGACATTCAAAGTGTATTTGTGTGAAAAATGAATTTCACCAGGACTGAGTAAACACCGTTAAAAGGGCAATACCAGACTTTGAATCCACAGTTCCATCATTAGAATCAAAAGGGCAAGTAAGATTGTGAAGAGCTGTTTTCTAGGAATAAGCTCACAAGGATTGCCTTAATGCATTTGAGTGTCTGTTGCAAAGAAGACATGGTGAATGGGAAGGTCTGTTCTGGGCAGAGTTGTAGAGGCTTGAAAGGCATCCAAGCAAGTGAAAATTTCAATGTGGTGGCCAATTTACTGAGGAAGGGTTATGATGATGTTATCTTTATAGTCATTTTTGTGCTAAGCTAATTTGCAAAGAGGATTTCTGCTTATAGCAGTGGATTTTGTTCATGTCAAGATAAGCCTGAGGCAAATTTTTTTTTTTTTTAGGATCTACTCTCTCAACCCGTTGGACTTGCCTTTCTGGCTCCTGCTGACTTTATCCATCTCTCATCCCACAAAGCAACCATCCCCACCTGTCTTAGATTCTATCATTTATGGATTGAATATGGCAAGTAGCTAATCTGATAAACCAATCAGTGCTTTTAGGAGAATACCCTAGGGCCAGGTGTTGGGAGATAATATGAATGCTAATCAAGATCTTCAGGAAATAAATTCTCTAACCTTGAAAGTTTTCCATTCTGGCTGGTGGGAACAAGTACTGTTCTTGGCCTTGTGTGAGCCCCAGATATTTTTCTCTCTACTCCTTTCGGGTGGTTCTTTCCCCTGCCTTGGGTAATTTTCTCTTATACATGCACTGATCATTCCTCAGCAGATCTTGGTCTTGCTGTCTCTGGGTAGCCCTCTCCCTTCTTAGCCCTCTGCCCTGTGAACTCCAGTTACCCTGACTTCCTCAACTACCAGCTCCTAATCCTCCACTCTGGGAGACTATTGGTCTTTACTTGGGCTCTCCTTTCCTGTGCTCCAGCCTGGAAACTTTGTAGGCCGTTGGGTGGGGTACTAGCAGGGCTTACCATGTTTGTTTCTCCTCTCTTAGGAATCACTATCCTTTGCAACATGAAATTCAGTACCTGAAAATTGTTGTTTTATATACTTTGGTTCCGTAGTTGCCCCAGTCAGGAAGCTAAATCTGGTCCCCATTACTCCATCTTGGCCAGAGGTGCATAAGTCCACTTGCAAACTTTTATATACTTTTACATATACTTATGTTTTCATAAAAAGGATCAAACTGATCTTTCTTTTTTTTTTTTTTTTTTTTTTCTTTTTTGACCAGTAAGGGGATCGTAACCCTCGGCACGATGTGGTCTGCACCACGCTCAGCCCGTGAGCGCACCGGCCATCCCTATATAGGATCCGAACCCACGGCCTCGGCGCTTCCGCACTCTCCCGACTGAGCCACGGGGCTGGCCCAAACTGATCTTTATTTTTTCATTAGCAATACGTTATGGAGTTCTTTACATGCCAATACATAAAAGATACTTCATTCTTTGTAATACCTATGTGTATTATATAGATTTATTAGCCACCCTGTATTTATTACAAAATTTGTTTTGAGCTTTTAAAAATTTATTTAGCTGCTATATACAGTACTACATTGAATGTCTTCTCACTCCCACACAAGTATTTCTGTAGGATACATAGCTAGAAGTGGAATTGCTGGGTTAAATATTACATGCATTTTAAAGGATGGCCGTGGTTTTAATAAATGCCAAAAATGACCTCTCAAAATATTTCAGTTTATATAATGATTGTGTATTGGACAATGCTAAGAAAAATCCCCCAAACTACTATTTTGCGTTGACACTGATAAGACATTGGGGGAGTTTACCTTTTTCGTATTACAAGAATTTTAATTGAAATTGAATAGTTTTTAAGGGTATGATTTCTTGGCAGGCAGATTCTTAGATTAATGTGATTTGCCACTGGCTCATCTGCTAACCCAGTTTAAGTAACTTAGAACAGAGGAGTATCTGTAAGGTTACTTTGCATATTGTACAGATGTAAGCTTTCTCTTTCCACATATCTGGTACTATTTCCTTTGGCTGTAACACCATTTAAGTTCTGCAAAGATGCTTAGATGTCTGTTCAAGCAGTGTTATCAAGAAGAGGTGCTTGGACAAATTTCAATAAAAAATTTCCTGCAAGTCAATGATCTCTCCTCAAGCCTAGCTAGACCTGGTTTTCCAGGCTTTCCACACTGGTTTGTCCTCATACAGCTGAGCCCATGATGAGTTCTAGGAGGGTCTACATAAATCATGCCTTTTGTCCCAAATGAAGATCAGCTTCCAGGAATCTAGGTGGACTCTGAGAGTGAGGGGCAGAAGAGAAGAGTGCTTCCTTTCTTACTTGACATCTGGTTTTCATTTGGAAACCTTATCAAAAAGCAAAAGGCTCTGAGATACAATGAGCTGAGCAGTTTAGCTGCACACCTCAGCTATCACTTCGTCTGGGAAGCCCTTCTAAACTTTCCTTTTGATCTGTCAAATAATCAAATGTATATTAGGCACCAAGAACACAGTGGTGAGCTGCTCCCGCCACAGCTGAGACAAGCACCTCTTCTCTGAGCACATCTTGTATTTTGCCCCTCTTCTAAGATATATTTCATTGTCTCTCCCACTGGCTTGAGCTTCTCAGGGACAAGATCTTGACTCAGAATAGGAATTGCTCAATGTTGACCTGTTCTGAATGCTGAATTTTTTGTCTGTAATTCTGGAGCAAAGAAAGGAGTGTGGTCTTTGATGGCTACTCTGAGAGATTCTGCCCCACAGATATCTGAGCAAGCATTCTGTCTCACTAATGGGCCTGAGGACAAAGATTCGTATGGAGGACCTGACTCACTATGCCTGGGAGCAAGGAAAATAGTAACTATTGCTAGGTTTGCTGGGCCCATGATAGGTATTTAGTAATGTGGTAAGTATTTTATATACATTTTTTACCAAAATGGCCTGATCCCAATTTTTTGTAAGGGAAATGAGGCCCAGAGAGCTGAAGAAACTTACTGTTTCTTACCAACGGACCCTGAACATGTTTAACTCCAAAGCCCACCATACCTGCATCCCCTTTCCCCACAGTAAGTTTGGAGGAAGGCTGAACTACTGAATGGGTCAGGAAGAAGATTCTGTACTTCTAGGTGATATTTTAAAATAGCACTCTAACCTGAGATTCAGAAAGGAAAAGTTATTTGGAGTCAAAAGCACATCTCCCTTCAGCTTGGTATTGGTCACTTTGAAATGTCCAGTTAGAGTTAAAATAATCTCTCCAACATTCTCCCCCACAAAAGGTTTTGCAAGAGTTTTTCTGTTTGTTTTCAGCTCTTTATCTAGCTTGCTTATGAATTATATGTCCTCCACTCCCCTACAGAGTGGTTAGTGTCCTGAGTCAGCTGCTGTCATCAGCAAGGTTAACCGGCGGGAGCGCCGCCGCGCTTCCCAAGCGGTGCACTATCCAGTGCGCCACCGGGCCGGCCTGTCATAAATGTTTTTGAGATATTGAAAAATTTGAGGTAACTCAAATGTCTAGCAAAAAAGTATTGTTTAAATTATGCAACATTTATTAATAGAATACTTTGCTGCTGTTAAATATAATCTTTACAAATAATTATTAAAGATATTATATAATACATATGTAATATATTGTACAATATATTGTATTAAAGATTATATAATATTAAAAATAATTTAGTATTTAATAACATTGACGAATATGCTGAATGAAAATTCAGAATGTGCATAGAGAAAACTATGCACAATATATTCCAATTTTATAAAAAAATAATAGGTATATACACACACAGAAAAAAAAGACGGGAGGAAATACACCAAAATGTAACTGTTACTAGCAGTTCTATCTAGATAGTGGGATTAAAATTGTTTTTTTCTTCTTTATATTTTTATGTTTCCTGCTTTTTTCCCCTACTGAACGTGTATTATTTTATAAGAAGAAAAGAAATTTTATTCTAAGTAATATTAACTATAAGTTTATTGAGAATTTACTGTCTGCCAGGCATTGTATTGAACATTTTTTTTATAAGATTATCTCTTTCAGTTCTCACAGAGACTCTATGGGGTAGGTAATACTAACAACTTGCTTTACAGATGAGGAAATTAAGACCAAACTTACGCAGTTTACCTAAAGTCACATAGCTAGTCGATTTGCAGGATACAAAATTTGAATCTAGATTTAACCCTATAATTTGTTTGCTTAACCTCTCCTTTGTTTTATCTTCCTGTAAAAGAAATAAAGATAGTCCTGTGAGTGAGAGAATGAGGGCTGAATTCTAGTTCCAGGATGTCCAGGAACAGCATGGAAGGTTTATTTTCCCTTGTACTGGAGTATGTATCCCAATCTCTGATATCTCTGTTCCCTTTACTCAACATGTTTAAAGGTCAAGCTGCCAAAAATCTGAGTTCCAAAGCTCTGGGATGGATAATATTTCAGCATTCAATGGAGAGGAAGGTGAGTGAATATACACAGAAAAGCAGTAGGTACTAGAAAAGAGGGCAAGGAAGCAGTGGTAGGTTGACCCTGTTGATAGAAGGTGCCCAAAGCCTTTGGAGTCAGACAGGATGCCATAGGGGTAGTGAGGGTAAACCCGGTGGTCCTGGAGTTCGCTAAATTCTCTCACTGAAATGTGAGCAAAACATGTTGTTAAGGATAATTTTAGTTGCTTTGAGCTATGTACTCACTCTTATTTAATCAATAACTCTGGGGAGTAACTCTTCCCATTTAACAGATATAGAAACAGAGCTCAGAGAATTGAGGTGCCTTGCCCCAAGTTTACAAAATTAGTGCATGTTATGTAGTTGGTATTTGATTCCAAGTTTGTCTGACTCTAAAGCATGTAATTTCAGGCTACCTCTTATTTTAGTTAGCTGTTTCTGTAGAATTTTGGGTTTCTTTTTTAAATTCATCAGACATGAATAAAGTACCCATTTGTGTTAGATTCTATGGTAGGTGCCAGAGGTGAATCAGACCTTGTCCCTTATTCTTGGAATACTCATATAGCCACGGGCAGACAGGCACACAAAGGGATGAAACATGGGAATTCATGGGATTGGAAACTTTAGGGCAAGGAAGAATTGGGGAAGATTTTTTTAAAGGATGTAATGCCTGAATTAGCTGAGAATTAAATAATTCATGGAAACTAGCCAGGCAGTAAGAACAGTACATGCAAAGGCACAATAAGGAAACTGCAAATAGCACTATTTATTGAGAGCATTGGGAATATTAAAGGGAGAGTTTGGCAAAAGGCTCAATCAGTAAAGCCCTTGTGAGCTTGGGAAGGTGCTTTATTCTGAAGGCAGTGAAAGCAGGAGTGTCACTGTTTTATTTGTTTTAGAAAGCAGCCGGGTGGAGAACAGATTGGGCGGAATGGTGTGAAGGAAAAAAATAGGAGCTAGCAAGACATACCTATAAGGAAGCTATTGAAATAAGCCAGATGGGAGGTAATGGGGGCCAAGACAAGGAGAGTGGAGATGGAAACAGATGGATTCAGGAGGATTTGTTTGTTTTAGTTTTTATAGAACAATCATAGAAGTGTATAAAGTAGTGTAATGAGCCGTTGTGCTCAGCTTCAACAACCATCTTCCAGTGGCTAATCCTGTTCCACCCATACTTCCACCCACTTCTATGTAATTCCCCTTCTATGTAATTTTGAAGCAAACCTTAGGTATCATATTTCATTTGTTAATATTCCATAAGTATCTCTAAAAGATTTTTTTTTTTTTTTTTTTTTAAAGATGACCGGAAAGGGGATCTTAACCCTTGATTTGGTGTTGTCAGCACCACACTCAGCCATTGAGCAAACTGGCCATCCCTATATGGGATCTGAACCCGGGGCCTCGGTGTTATCAACACCACACTCTCCCGAGTGAGCCACGGGCCAGCCCTAAAAGATTTTTTTTTAATCTATAGATTTCTTTTCTGGGATCTGAACCCGGGGCCTCGGTGTTATCAACACCACACTCTCCCGAGTGAGCCACGGGCCGGCCCTAAAAGATTTTTTTTTAATCTATAGATTTCTTTTCCATATTTTTCCTTCTAATTTAATTTTAGGAATTGGATGGTTTGTATTGTATTTACTACAGCCCAGATTTTACTGATTGCATCACTGTGATATAGGTGAACATGTTCCTCTGAACTTTGTAGTTCATTTATTTTAGAAGATGGCTCTAGAGGCTTGATCAACTTCAAGCCTTCAGATTCAACATTTTTGGTAAAGACTATTTCATGTGGGTGTTGAGTTCTTCTATCAGCAGATATATGCTGTCTTGTTCTCTCTTTTTGTAATGTTAGCAGCTATTGATGATCAATATCTAGGATCTATTATTTCATAGTAATATTCTAATTCTAGTATTTCTTGTTCATTAATTAGCTGGAATGCTTCCATAAAGAGACATTTTTCATATGGAATAATTCATCTAGGAAAGGCAGGGTAAATACTTGATACTTCCCTTTATTTAATAATTTATAAAATAATGTGTTGGTTTCCTAGCATTCTTCAGTGGTAACAAATTAATTTTTTCAGTGACATTATTAACTCATGGATTTAGAAATTTGTGTTTTAGTTGTAATTATTTTTTTTAAGGATGCTGAAATTGTTCCATCTTTGGTTAGTGATACTTCTTCAGAGTGGCTGATTCAGCAGATTTTTAGGGGGTAGAAAAGACGGGATTTATGACAGGTTGAATGTGGATGAGGTTGAAGGGGAGAAAGGAGTCAAGGAAAGAGTCCCAGGATTTTGGCTTGGGTGGTTGATGCCATTCACTGAACAGGGAGCCGAGAAAGAGGAACAGGTTTTAAAGGGAAGTTGTCTGGACATGTCTGAGGTGCTTATGATAGATATATCTAGGTGGAGATGGCCCAGAAGACAGTTGGATATGAGGATACAAGGCTCAGAAGAGCAGCCTGTGACTCCAGGACCCAGGGTAGTGCTCAGTTGCTATGTGTAGTTGACTCAGATTGTGATTTTGTATGTTATATTTTGTTTGATTAAAAATCAATCCTTTTGCTAGCTGGAGCCAGTTTCTACCCCAGAGAAGACTACCAAGCCCCCATTGCTTTTCCTTTTCCTTCTTCCTATTCTTAGAGAGTCAGGTTCAATCTCTAGTAGAGTAGGAAGGATAGAGTTGGTTACAGGTAGGATTGCCACTTGGCTGGTTTGCAACGGGTCCTGTTGGTTTTCAGATTTATTATACCCAATCCCTCAATTAGAGGAGAATTCTGTGTATGGGTATGACTTACTAGAGTGGGAACTGGGGGTAGGAGAACTGGTTTTGGCTTTGCAGGAACGGCATATGGCAGTCTTTTTGTGAATTTTTGTTTTGTATTCCTGAAGGATTGTCTTTCCCTTTCCAATGCTCCTGCTCTCTGAAGCAATTTCTTTCCTTTCTTCTGTCAACAAGCATTCATTGATCACCTGCTTTATGTCAAGCACTGGGGATATGGTGGTCAGCAAAAATATGGGGCACAGTCCTTGCCTTCATATAGCTTGGAACCTAGTGGGAGGTGTATGTGTTGTATATGTTAATCAGAAGCTCACCAGCAACATGTGATTTCACACTAATACAGGAGCCCAGCAAAAAGGACATTGGTCAGGAATCTTTAATTACCAGTGTTGTGACTTCATTGTTGGAAGATTTAGTGTCAGGTAGGCTTACAAATCAGAAAATGTGTATATAACACAGGGCCTGACACATAGGAGAGATTGTCTAGGGGGGGAAACGTCCTGCGAGGTGAGATGAAAAAGAAAATGTGAAAAGTCAAATATGAAGTTTAAGAAGTTAAACAAAAGCACTGTACCCCATCCACACAACATATGTACCAAGAGTCTTCTAGTTTTTAACATATTACAAATGCATACAATATATGCTAAACCCAAGAGTGGACCCTGGGATTACTAAGTCTTGACTCTTTGGGGTACACTTAGATTAATAAAAATATTAGGTGATATGTATTGTTGTGGTATACAAGGATACTTCAAAATTTGTGGAAATATGGAATTAAAAGATAATGTGAATCGTTCCGTGAACTTTCTGAAATACACTTGTGTTTTAGGGATCCAGGCAGCATGGGTAGGGGGTATGATTTGATTCTGTCTGATTTGAGAGCTGGGAGAATAGTCTTAGCATATTTCACAGAAGAGGTGGTAAAATTTTAAAAGAAAAAGGAGAATGGTAACTCACTGAGAAGCTTATGTAAGTAGTAAAGCTTAGTTTGGTCTTGTATTCTTTAAAAAAAATTATGCCCAGAATTTTAATTATCGTAATTACCATCCCAATCAAATAGGATATAGAAGCATAGGTTCAAGATAAAGGATAAAATATTTTGAATAAACTAAGACCCACTCATTAGACTGTTTGTTTAAAATCTGTTTTACTAGGTTTAGGTAAGAAAGACTTCAGTAAAACCAATTATATCTTCAGTTCCACTGATAAAATTCTGTTTTTATGGTAAATTTCTAGACAAATCATAAACGCAAAGCACAATGTCGTACTATTCATGGGTACTTGTTGGAGAAGTGAAATGCTTATATTCAAACCATCAAAATTCTGACCTTTCAAAATAGGTTTTTTTTTTTTTCCTTTTTGTCTTTTTTACTGACTGGTAACGGGATCGCAACCCTCGGTGTCGCGTCCGTACCGGGGACCAGCAACGGGATCGCAACCCTCGGTGTTGCGCCCGCACCGCACTCAGCCAGTGAGCGGGAACCGGTCTCCACATGGGATCCGAACCCTCGGCGGGAGCGCCGCTGCGCTCTCAAGCGGCGCACTCTCTAGTGCGCCACCGGGCCGGCCCCTCAAAATAGTTTTTTTAAGACATTTTTTTTTGTGACCGGTAAGAGGATCACAACCCTTGGCTTGGTGTTGCTGGCACCGCGCTCAGCCAGTGAGCACACCGGCCATTCCTATATAGGATCTGAACCCGCGGCAGGAGCGCTGCTGCACTCCCAGCGCCGCACTCTCCCGAGTGAGCCGTGGGGTCAGCCCTTAAGACAATTTTTTGAAAGTCAGTATTTGCTTTAAACTCTTAAAACGCCTATTTCAATTAAAAAATAAAGGTCTTGCAGATAAACCTTAAAGTTATTCCTTTCAGTCTTAATTATTTTTTACTTTCAACTATATATTCAACATGGAACCAGTTTCTAATTAAACATCTAATAAAGAACAGTTTCAATGTAAAAATAAATCTAGACAATCTAATATAACTTGTACAGAAAACCTGAGTGTGACTTATCAAATTAAGAATTAAATTCCTATAATAGTGAAAAACTTTCAGCTTTTTCTTAATATTCAAAACCAGCAACTTCCCATGAGACTAGAAAGTTAGCAGAGAGAATCAAACAGATTTAAGCACTGCCTGACTTCTTTTAAAGTGATGCACTCTTTTATCCTTGAAGTAGTCATCTTGAGTAACAAGAGAGTTTCTGTCTGTTCTCTGGATTTAAATAGACAAGATACCACTGTGTGTATGCTTTGGTCTACAGATTTCTTTTGTGGGCCATTTCCAGAGGATGGAGTAGCTTCATGAACTGAGCATTCATTTGGCAAAACTTCAGCTCCTGGATCAACTTCATTACAGTGGTAGTTAACAGTTATATAAGCCGGAGGTATGACCTAACTCCTTTGTTCCCCAGCAGGCCACTGCAGTGGCATCTGATAATTATATACAGGCAGCTGATATCCAGTGATGACTGGAACTGGTGAACTCGGATAAGGACGATATGCCTGAATGTACTAAGTTATAGGATTCATCATGGTTGGAGGCTGCATATAGGTTTTGGTGTTTGGATTACTCCAGACACTCTGAATCTGTGGTGGAGGAGGAGGATTAAAAACCAAAGGATATATAGGGCCGGCCCGTGGCTCACTCGGGAGAGTGCATGCTGATAACACCAACGCCGTGGGTTCAGATCCTATATGGGGATGGCTGGTTGGCTCACTGGCTGAGCATGGTGCTGACAACACCAAGCCAAAGATTGAGATCCCCTTACTGGTCATCTTTAAAAAAAAAAAAAAAAGGAAAAAGAAAAAAACCAAAGGATATGGAGGCATGTGATAAACACATAAATTTTGTTTCCTGATTGCAGGGCCCATTTTCAGCTTTTTACCATGAAAATTTATCTGCGATTCTACTATCTTCTGCACATCCACATCATTATAAAATGAAACAAATCCATAGCTTTTGGAAATACCAGTTTGATCCGTGATTATCTTCACTTTTACTGAACCATATCTAGCAAAGAAACTTCTTTTTTTTTTCCTTTTTGTCTTTTTTCGTGACCGGTAACGGGATCGCAACCCTCGGTGTCATGCCCGCACCACACTCAACCAGTGAGCGGACCGGTCTCTATATGGGATCCGAACCCTCAGTGGGAGCGCCACTGCGCTCCCAAGCGCCACACTCTACGGAGTGCGCCACCGGGCCGGCCCGCAAAGAAACTTCTAATTTCAGTTTCATCCATCCTAACATCAGTTCTACCAACAAAAATGGTGTTTGGCATGATTTTCCTTTCTGGTAAAAAAGAAGTTGTAGCTGATTAGGACTGGGTGCTGGCCTCTCTGGAGATGATTGAGTTTGGAGTCTCAGGATTTGCAGCAGACTATGGGGTAAGTTCATGCCTCTCAGGACCAGATTAAACCTTCTTTTTCCTGATTCTCTCAAAAATGCGGCTGGTAAATGAACATTTTATAAGGCTTCGTGGTAGTGGAGGAAGAAAGGCCTGTGCTCCATGCTCGGCCCTCGCTGGTTGTGGCTGTAGGGTGGCCAGCTGAAGCTGATCTCTGTCCTGGAAGACCGGCCTGGCTCGGTCTTGCCTGGGCAGCTCCCCAGTTACTTGTCCCCATATAGGCCCTGGCCAGGCTGCAGGTCTGCTGGCCTGAGACTCCTGTTGGCAAGGAGGTGATTCTTAAATTGAGTCCCAGAAAGATAAGTGGGAGTGGAAGCTATAAGGAAGTAGTGAAAAGAGTTATTCCAGGCAAATGGAATAGCTTAGGATATTTGTACTACAAGTGAGTTGGTATGGCTGGAGTGATGGGTACTTAATGGGGAGTAACGGGAAGTGAGCTGGAAAGGTCAACAAGAGCTGGATTGTAAAGGGCCTTAGGAATGTGGACCTTTATAGGTGCTTGGGAACCTTTGGCTGGACTCAGTGAGGTCATGCCACAGTCATGGGAGGTGGGGGTGGGGATATCCTGTAGGTTTTTTCCCAGAGCCCTCACACAAAACTAAGTTCCTTGTGAGCAGAATACTTTTCTGGTGTCATCTGACTTTGTCTCTAGGTTAGGTAGATAGATGGGTAGACAAATGAGACAACCTGAGAAGTTAGGGCTGAGGCCAGAATCTACCTGTAAACTACTGGGCTTCAGATGATCTTCCTTTTTAGGAGCACCAAAGGAGAAAGACTGTCTGTCCATTTGCACTCCCCCAAGTTTGAGACTTGCTTTTTACTACTTTGATTTCTTCTACTTTAGCTGCTCACGTGCTTCACAGCAGTTTGAGTTGTTGCTATATTCAGAGCTATGGAATTTGCATTAATCTCTGGGCTGATCTGGGTGAAGAATTGTGAAGAAGGTAAACAGGCAGTGGTGCCATATGGGATAAATAAGCCCCAACTTGTTTAGACTTCTCAGAGAGACACACTAGTTGCTGGCTGAATTCGTGTTTGTGTGCTATGTACCTGGTTCAATTCGTTGCTTTTCATTCAAAAGGGGCTGATTATGTATACTATAACCTCTTCTTGATTGTGGTACTTTAAAAATTCATGCACAAAATCTTGACTGGGGAATTGTGAGACTTTTTAATGGAGAAAAGGCTCACCTTTTCCAGGTTTCTCAGTTTGTGGGTGGCAATCATAAATTGAGTGATTAAATTTGGATGGGTAGACAAATGAAACAACCTTAGAAGTCAGTCTGAGGCCAGAGTCTTCCTGTAAACTACTGGGCTTCAAATGGTCTTCCTTCTGGGGAACACCAAAGGAGAAAGACTGTATTTAAGTTTCCTTGATTATCTCAGAAATGTCTTTTTACAGTTGATTTGTTCAAATCAGGATCCAAACAAGGTTAATACATTGCATTTTATAGTTATATATAAGGCTATTCTTAAAGCACACCCATAGTCTTTTCTTCCAAATCATATTACTGTTCTGCATGTGGAATTAAGTCCTGACTTCATAGCATTGGCATCACATACTCTTTTTTTTTTCTTCTTCTTCTTGGGTGGCTGGCTGGTGTTCTTCCAAATCATATTACTGTTCTGCATGTGGAATTAAGTCCTGACTTCATAGCATTGGCATTACATACTCTTTTTTTTTTCTTCTTCTTCTTGGGTGGCTGGCTGGTGTGGGGAAACTAAACCCTTGACCGTGGTGTTACAAGGCCCCGCTCTAACCAACTGAGCTAACTGGCCAACCCTGGCATTACATAGTCTTTTGAGATCTTTCCCATTTTACTTACCTCTTCAGGTGCTAAAATACCTTTTCTACTTGTCTACTTGTGGAACTCCAAGGTTCAGCTCAAATGTAATGCCCTCTCTGTGGCATCCCACTCCAATTTAATGAATTATTTCTTAATCTATATTTCCCTAACACTTTCTTGGGTAAGAAAGTTTGTCACAGCACTCATAACATCATATTGTCATCTGTTTAGTGTATTTGCACTACAGGTAAGTTGATGAGCGAGGATCACATGATATTCATTTATATTACCATAACCATCAGTGCCTAGCTCCTAGGAGACACTCAATGAGTGTTTGTAGAATTGGATGAAAAACTTCAGTTTCTGGAATATTTTATTTTAATTTCAATCTCTGAGTTTTTTCCTGAACTATGAGTTTTTTCCTTTCCAACTCCAGGAGAAGGCAAAATTGGAAATCATATCTAAGTGTGTTCTTTGTTGCTCCCATTCTTTTTCTGCATTCAGGATGTTTGCTTGTTAGTTCCAGATAGTATGGACTTCATTTGACTGTGATTTCATTGTTCCTGTTTAGTTGTATTAAACTCTTTCCCTTACCATAGGAAATGTCTATATCAAGGATCTGACAGATGAGAAGCAGAGACCCTGGGCCCTTGTTTTTTTTTTTTTTTTTTTTCTTTTAATCTTTGCAAGGTTAAAATAAGGAACTTAAAACAATTTCTGCATATTGCTCATTCTTTTAAATGGAAAGAGGTCCCCATCCATGAGAGTTACCACATGGCTTTCACTTTGCATCATACTTTCATTGAAAGCATCTTAAAAACAAATAAGGCTGAAGTGATTCCAGTGATCTTGTCACCACTAGAATTGCTCTTTTGTTTTACGTGGAAGGACTATCTACAGTAGTCTTTGAAAGCAGCTATCTGAATAAGCAAACAGGTGGGAAATGATGTTAAATAGGACATCTAAATGGATGCTTTGCCTTTTTCTGTCCTCCAGAAATGAGGGACTAGGATATTTTGTTTTCTTCTCAGTTGGTCTGATGACTTCTACTTCTTTCTTTCTTTGGGCCTCAGTTTCTCCTTCTTTGAAATGAAAATGGAGCCAATATCTTGCTGATTAATTAGGGTTCCACCATTCGTTATTTGGACTTAATTAGAAACACAGTATGTAAATGCTGCATATGTCTGGATGAAATATTTTGTTCATTTACTCTTTTCTACATTCCAAATCTAATATTAGCAAGTAGAAAATGCTGCTGATTTCTTATTTTCTTTTTTCCCCTTCCTGCTCATAAATTCTAGGAGTCCTTTTAATCTTCTTAAATTACTTTTCTTCATTTCTTCATTTTTCTTCATCTTCTTAAATGCTTTTTCTTCATTTTTCTGCAGTTGTTTTTGACAATCTTATTGGGAGTCCTAGTTAAGATTTAGTTTGTATTTTGCATTCACCTGGGCAGCGAGGTGCCATGTTCACCTTCTCTTCCCCCTTCCTCCCAGTAGAGCCTATAATGGGCTCTCAAAAAACCTGTGGGACTGAGAATGCTGAAGAAATCTGGCTCTGTATCCATAGATAAGACTTACCTGTCTTTTTAAACTATGTTAAAGATTTGTTCAAGGATTATTAGTAAAACCCACCCTTAAAAATCAAGGTCTCTGGGCCGGCCCGGTGGCGCACTGGATAGTGCGCCGCTTGGGAAGCGCGGCTGCGCTCCCGCCCGAGGGTTCGGATCCCACATACAGACCGGCCGCTCACTGGCTGAGCGAGGTGCAGGGGCAACACCGAGGGTTGCGATCCCGTTGCCAGTCCCCGGTCCGGTGCGGGGGCAACACTGAGGGTTGCGATCCGTTGCCGGACACGGAAAAAGACAAAAGACAAAAAAAAAAAAAAAAAATCAAGGTCTCTGCTTCAGTCTTGATACTAGGAGCAAAACTAATAGCTCTGCATTTCATCATTTTCTGCGAAGGTTAGTGCAACAAAGCAGAGGCTTACAATATACCTCTGTTGTATATGCAGGTACTAAGTTCTGATAAACCCATATCCTTCAGGGGGACAGAGATCTGCCCTTCGAATAAATGTTTCTGATTGGATAGCTTTTTGCTGGTGGACCTTTCCTTTCATTTTTTCTTTTTACACTTCATTCTATTTGTAGTCACTTTACTAAAATTATTTAAGAGCTAGATTAAGTTCTACAGGGACTGAGAAGAAAATCTTTGTTAATCTCTTGTATGGATGGGCATGGGGGTGGGAAAGCTGGTCAGTGTGTGTTAGGATAAGGTATGTTGTGGCAGTGACAGAACATTTATTTTTATGTCTTTTTTTTTTTTGCTGTCTGGAGCAGAAATCAAACCCTGGACCTTGGTGTTATCCGTACCACACTCTAATCAACTGAGCTAACCAGCCATTTATTTTTAGACAGACAAATTATAGCCTTTTTTCTCCTCTATGTCATTGGTCACTTTCTCTTTAGGCCCTATTTTGTAAGATGACCCTAGTGCTCTCTATTGGTTAGAAAAGCCCTCTAGTATGGTGGTAGCAATATTTGCCATTAAATTATATGGCTGCCAAGTAACAGATTCCACTCCTAACCCAAGAAGGGGCTCTCCTTTTTTCTTCTGGAACACTGCTTTGAAGTGTGCCTGGCCTTTAAGTTATTCTTAAAGCTAAGCTAGAGAGGAAGGGAGATTTCATAGAATGAAACACTTTGCATAGTTAAAAAACATTTATCCTTAGGAATCAGTTTCTCTTTGGGCCATTCCACCTTCCCAGTAGAACTTGCCCTTTTACTGTGTTCTGATATCTGAATGAATAGCTGAATGTTAGTCATCATGTGTCATTAGCTTCTGATGACCAGCCACTGCAGCTCTGCGGCATGGTGTGAGTGTGTATATGCACACCCAGTGTTATGCACGTGCTTTGCTGTGTGTTGCTGGTATGGCTCATGAATCAGGGAGGCTATAGCATGATGGTTGCTTAAGATCTTAGAAGTTTTAGAGGAATGAAGCAAGAAGCTTACTTTAAAGGTGTATGGTTTTGACTGGGGGTGGGGATGGAATTTTTTTACCTTTGCTTTCTAAAAGGATTTTGCACACCTAATTTCCTTTCTCCACATTTTTTTAAACTAGTGTGTATGACCAGGACATGGAAGTGAAGGGCTAAAGTGAGCCGTGCAAACAACTCATAGCTCCAATTTTAATTTTCGCAGAAGAATTTGCCTTGTCATTGTTTATTATAATAACAAAAAGCAGGGAATCCCATTCTTACTCCACCCTCCCCCCCCACCCCCAACACATGCTTAACGTGAAGTTTTTGTTTTGTCTTTTCCTTGGGGCGGAGGTTTTAGCTCTAAATTTTTTAATATAGAGTATAAAAGAATATAGTATAAAATAGTTCTTGAAAAAAAGAAGAAAAAAAATTCCACATACTAGAACCTTTTAAATACTGCCTTTTAATTTTAGGATCTCAGCTTACAGAAGACTGGAGGAACATTCCCATTAAATATCCCATAATAGTTTTCAGAGAGATGTGCTAGGCAGTATAACTAAAGAGAATAAGTCTATCAGTTCCACTTAGATAACCTTTGGTAATAAACGAACTCCATACACGTTGTGACCTTAGAGCCTGAACTTTGTAATCACATGACTAGCTTGTAAACTGACCTGTGAGGGTGACTGTTGTAGTCCCGGCTTAGAGAGAGAATTGACCAAGTGTCGGAAGGGTGGTCATCAAGCTGGACTTGTCCTGTAATTTCTCTTTCTTCATGGCTGCAACAGAACTTCCCAACAGACTCGGAGAAGCATGAAATGGAGACATGGGAAGGTAAGGCAACTGATTGTTTAAGTCTGGGATCCAAATCTGAAGTTTAGAAATTTTCTTTGAAGGTTTAGAAAAAACAGCCTTGAGGGAGAAGGGAAGCAGTCCACAGGCAACTGTTTTTTGTATCTTGGCAGAATTCAGCCAACGAGTCTTCGTGTACATAGCAACTGGCTGTAAATGTTTGGGAATAGAGAAAAGAGATGAAGGAAAACTGTAATGAATTGATTGTTGTCGTTGATGTTTTTAAGAGAAAGAGCAGGAAAAGGGGGTGGGGGGATGGATTTAAATTTTATAGTGACATGAAAAAAATTTTTAAACTTCATTTCACATTCTAGCACATAGGTGAGATTTACATTTTTAAAAATGTTATCTACCTCTTGACAGAATCTGTCTATATTTTAAATTCCTTAATCCAGTTCACCATCTGTCAAAGACTTATTTAGTACTGTTAATTATAGATAGAATTGGGGTCATGAGGCCATTGATAAGGCAGCCTCATTTCCTTTGGGGGAACTTAGATGTTTTATAGTTTGGGTATAAGCCATTGCTAATTTCTTTTTAAATGGGTTATTTTTTAAATGCGTAAATTTTCTCTCTGTGTGTATATGCAATTAATAGTGATTAGTTTTGTGATTTGTTTATTTGGGATAGGCTCCTACATATGTGAGAAACCCCAGTATCCCACAACATTATTATTTGGGCCAAGAAAGACATGTACAGCTGAAGAAACAGTTGAAAGATGAGTCTTAGTATTAAATTGCCAATCTCTGTGTTTATAAAGTAGTCTAAGAGTTTGATTTCTTATAGGCAAGCACTGCTGAGCTATAGCCAGAAGAGTTTCTGACTGTTTGAAGCAGCTGATAAATTTCTAGGAATGGCATTAACCCTATGAAATAGCTAGTTCTGGGAAACCTTCCTAGCCCCTTGCAGCATGGCTAACATCTGCCATAGGCAGCTTTGCAGTTTCATTCTCACTGTGGGGCTGCACAAACCAGGGAAGTAGGACCCCCGTCATAATAGCATTCTTCTTTATAGTAATACTGGCTTTCCTCCTCCCTTATATGTTGTCCCTCAGCACCTTATACATGAGAATTATCTCAGTGGTTTTTATGTAAGTTAGTAGAAACAAAAGGAAGCTTGTAGAAATTACCAATTATATATAAGACCTGTTATTTTTATCTTGAACAGCTTCCGCTCTTTCCCCAATATGCACAGAGATTCCTTTTTAAATAACTATTCTGGATATGCTGGCTTTTCCAGAAAGGAGTAGTTTAAGAAGTAAAATTTGCTTTGCATCCATTAGACAGGAGTTTGGGGACAGGGAGAGGTACCAGAGCAGTAGTAGTTGTATGAATTTGGAAGGGATAACCCTGGAGGATTTAGATTTTTTCAACCAGCCTGAATCTCTTAGTGATATGTAGTCCATCAGCTCTGAAAGAGGAAAATGGTTTGCACAGAAAGTTTTCTCCCAGTTTGTATTTAATGAAGTATTGAAACTTTGATTTTTCTTAGCTGTTCAGTGGCAGAAAATGACTTATGGTACTAAAGCAAGAACTTTCATAGAACAAGGAAGCTAATTAAAATTTTTCACCTGAATCTTTCATGTAAAATTCTATAAAGTAAGATGAATTATCCCTGCTGAAGGAAGTCTTTGGAAGCTTAAAAGGCAAAATCAACTGCTTACAAAAGAGGCCAGTGAAAAAACTACTGTAAAAAAAAAAAAAATGCGTTGCCTGGTTTTAGATATTGGGCCCTTGTCCATTTAAATTAACCTTTGTCACAGCTGGGCATACAAATGTTTTGTTTTAGTTCACAGAGGGTTAACTCTATTCAAGCTTTCACTGTGGCAGGCCTGATCTGTGGAGTCATACAATCTGGTCTTTCAGCCCTGCCAGTCGCTAGGCAGGAAGTCTTATTTCTTAAGCTATCTTTCAGAATGGGGGTGGGATTTGGAGAAAGGTGGGGGAAGGGCCTTGGAGCATCTGTAAGGATCAATAACAGAGAGAGAGAGAGAGAGCCGCAAGAGAGGCCATTGTGCACACTTCAAGATAGATGCAGCCCTTGTGCGTGGCCTCTGTCTGGCAGGACACCTAAAACCAAAACAATGCCACCGAATGAATTCTCTGTGAAAATTAGATTGCTGCTTAAAGGAGAAAAAATACTTTCAACATTTGGGAATATTCTCATTCCTCAACTTGCAAAGATTAGGCAACCCCCACTAGAAATAACTCCAAATTGATTTTTAAATGCCTTTTGTCCTCATGCTAATACTATATTGAATTGGAGAGGGTGGTCATTTTGGTCTTGGAGAGGGTGATCATTTTGGTCTTGCTCATATGCATCAAAACAATGAGTAATCTCTTTTTATTTCCTTCCTCCTTTTCTCCCTCCCTTCCTTTCTTCTGCCTCCCTTCCTTCCTTCCTTCCTTCCTTTTTTTCTTTTTTATTCTAATATTTGTTTCCTTCCTCCTTTTCTCCCTCCCTTCCTTTCTTCTGCCTCCCTTCCTTCCTTCCTTCCTTTTTTTCTTTTTTATTCTAATATTTACTTTACAGTATTTGTTTTGGAGGCATAAGGGAATGATAAAAAATGAGATTTGGTTAGGATTTGAGTAACACGTGTGAAATCCCTCCTCCAACAGCTGGTATTGCCTCTTGAAACTTCAACTGAGCTAAACAGATGCTCTTAGTGCGTTATTTTGAGATTATTTGAACCAGACTTGTAGTCAAGAAAAATATCAAAAATCATGTCTTATTTTAACATGCATTGAAGTTGTGATAACACACCACATCTTAATATATATTATATGGGTGTTAAATATCTGAGTGTGGGAGAGTGAGCAATTCTGCCAATGAAATTGTGATTTTTTTTTCTTTCCTTTTTGTCTTTTTTTTTTTGTGACTGGCAACGGATAGCAACCCTCAGTGTCGCGCCCGTACCAGACTGGGACCGGCAACGGGATCGCAACCCTCAGTGTCGCACCCGCACCTCGCTCAGCCAGTGAGCGGCTGGTCTGTATGTGGGATCCGAACCCTTGGCGGGAGCACCGCCCAAGCGGCGCACTGTAGCAGTGTGCCACCGGGCCGGCCCATGAAATTGTGATTTTTAAAAGCACTCCCATGTTTGTTGTTCTTTTACTCCAGTCCAGATTTTCATTTTTCAAATTCCTCATTCCTAGATCCAATTGTAACATTACTGCTTTACTGTATCCTTTTCCAGAAGACTAAGGCAATAATTCAATAGGTACTTTTATGATGCAGATTCTTTATGGCAGTTGGAAAGAGTAATGGAGTTATTTCTGCTTCTCTTTCACTCAACCTCCAAAGTATTGGTGACAACTGATGGTAACAGCTGAGAAAAATGGAGTCATAAACAGCTTCTAATATTCTTCTACCTATATGAAACCTTCAGGAATAAATGCATAAACCAACTGGGGGTCCATAATGTGACATGCAGACAAATGGAAATGGAATAAGGGGGGTGGAGGAAAGGTTTTTATTTGAAATTAGCAGCAAGTTTAATTTATTTAGGCTTCTTGTATTGAGACCTGACATATTCTGGACTATTTTAAAGCTAGAGAGAACACTTAAACACTTCACAGATCATCTGGGTATTTTTAACCCATACCCCTTTTTCTGGGGAAAATGATGAATAAAAAGAGAATCTGATTTAATCACCACAAACAGTACCTCCTTGACACCATTGTTTCTGCCTTTCTGATATATTATAATTCTGCATTAATATTTAAATCAAAGGATCGGTTATGTTAATGGGCACTTTCCAGAAGCATACAAATATTGCTAACAAAACTTGGAATTTTAGTTACCATTTACATTGTATTAAAATGGGGTATGAAACCTACCATGACCCTTTTGAACAATGTGGTCTTTAATGTGTATTAGGGGGAGGGCCTAGTGAAGGAAAAGCCATAAAAGTCTTCAAGGGTTCAAGATGAGGTTGGGATTTTGGCCATTGCTTTTGTCATTTTCACACACAAACATCACTGCTATCATGTTTGATTTAGCATCCTTAATACAATGAGGTGGGAGAACAAAAGGATATCGGAGGCACAAGTATGGAAGCCAAACAATCTCCCCCTGCCCCATTTTTTTAGACAGATCTTTTTTCTCTGTCCCTCTGCTACTGGGGGTCTTTTTAAGCCAAGGAAATCAAGACATTTGCATAAATCTTTTTGCATGCCTCGGTAGTTTGCTTAGGCAATTGAAAAACAGGCCATATCTTAAATATTTGTTAGCTGTGTAAAAAAATTACTTCCCCCAAACTTGGTAAAAATACCATAATTAGGAAAAATGTGTCTGTGCATATTTCAAGGTTGAGAGTTTTGGGGCATTCCCAATCCACAGCTGTTTTGCATATTTTGAAAAGCCTGATAGATGTAAAGGTCATTGCTAACTCTAACAGGGTCTTGATGCTCACACTGTGATCCAAGGACCTTGCATTAATTAGGGTGAGAAGCATAGAAAGTCAGGAGTCAGGCGGCTGGTGGGCCTCGATGGATTGTCAGTGGGGCCAGTCAGAATTTCTGTAGGATTTTTAAATCATTAAAACAAAACAAAACAAGCTGCTGTCGCTTCTGTTGCCTCTGAATGGATCCCTTGGTCTATATGGTAAAGACTTGTCCCCTGCTGCCGAGATGGCTCATAAAAACTTGACTATATCTATTGCTTTGCTACAGCCTTCCTGGTGTTGGGGAAAGAACCTCATCATCCTGACTCTGTCACTTGGCCAAGTCACTTGATCTCTCCTCTGTGAGCCTCAATTTCCTCATATGTACAATAAGTGATAGTAATACCTATCTCACGGGACTGCTGTGGGAATTAAATGGGAGAACCTCTGTCAGAGTACCCAGGACATACTTAACATGGCTTGAAATTGAAGTGAGTTTCAAAGAAAAGCAAGATTGATGCTATTTACGCTCCAAGTCGAATGATCCCCAAGGAATGCCTCCATTCAGTAGGCAACAATCAGGGAGGGGCCTTTTGGAAATTTAGCCGTGAAAATGCTGTACAACCAGTGGAGCGAACTGCTGAGCCTTCACCTAGAATCAATTGCTGTGCTAATATGCGATTCGTGTGCTGGTGAAAATAATTAATAATGAGTGGGTCCTTGAAAAATTTGTGGCCTTTTCCCTACAGAAGGTCTTTTACAGTTATGTTGATTGGAAGAAAAATGAGAGGAGATGGGTTCTGAGATAGCATAGAGGTTAAATCATAATCAGGAAAGGAAGGGAAGTTAAGTTAGTCTAATCTCTGATATGGTTTGATAGATAAATAGATGCCAAGACAAATTGCCGTGGCCATGCTTACTAGCCCCTTCTCAGAATCTTTACCATGAAGTGGTAAAGTTGGGAATGTTGTTGCCATGCTATAATCATTGCCTTACTTAACTTTGGAGTTGTCAGTCTCTCTGCCTTCTGGGGGTTGGGGGTATGGCATATTATGGCATATTATGCCAATCTCTTTGTATAAAATTATAGTTCATGCAGCCTACGTATTCATTGAGCATTTACTGTGTTCTAAGCCCTGAGAACACAGGCAAATCAGATGGAATTCCTCACCTGAACTGTACATCTCTTTTTTGACTTACAAAGAGGGAAATGTTGCTTAACAGATGTTGGATATCTGTCAATTAAAAAGTAGAGATTTCAAGGGCAGTGAGGGTTTGGGGAGGTGCATATGGCTGCCAAAGCATTATTCAAAGCAGTAGGATTTGTTTTCACTTTGGGGCCCTTATTTCTTTGTGTTTTTTACTACTTTTACTAGACATTTCCTGTGACTTATTTGCTCTTCCAAATGTATGGTTGTAAAATAGAATGTTTAAATGTTTTTCTTTTTTTTTTTTTTTGTCTTTTGTCTTTTGTCTTTTTCCGTGTCCGGCAACGGATCGCAACCCTCAGTGTCGCCCCCGCACCGGACCGGGGACCGGCAACGGTATTGCAACCCTCGGTGCTGCTCCCGCGCCTCGCTCAGCCAGTGAGCGGGAACCGGTCTGTATGTGGGATCCAAACCCTCGGGCGGGAGCGCCGCCGCGCTTCCCAAGCGGCGCACTTATCCAGTGCGCCACCGGGCCGGCCTAAATGTTTTTCTTAACATAGTAAAATTAGAAGTCTGGATTGCAGTTGGCAAAATTGTGGAGGGACTCTAGACTTCACCTTTCTGTTTCTCTGTCAACATCCTATTCACTGTTAGCGAAAAACTTTCCTTTCCATGAGGTTTCAGCATGTGCCCTCAGTATGATGGCTACACTAACCTAGCTTTTTGCTTTTGAAAGGAGCTGATAAATTATGGATAACTTATTAAATATCAGATATGCATGGGTACTACAGAAAGTTTGTGGATAAATAGAATTGAAAGATAACACGAATCTTTCCATGAACTTTTTGAAGTATTAATGTATGGTTTATTAAATAACCACCCTATAGCAAATGCATGTTTTGGACATTTTAAAAAAAGAAAAAAGCAAACACCATCCCAGTGAGCATTTAATTCCAAAACGTGCACACGAATCAGTGGGGAAAGAAGAGATGTGCAAATTAAAAGGCTCGAAATGCTTGGCACCCAATGGGTGGTAGTCATGAAGTGTTGGCTGTTATCATTATTATAAGAGTATGTATACATGCACACACTGTCATATGCATTCATGTGTTTTTGTTTTTAAGTTTGCCGTGAGATAGTTGTTGATTGTTACTGACAAGAAAATCTACCACCTTCATCTCTTTTACTTGATTGGGAGCAGGATGGGGGAGAGGTAATGATGTGCCACTATTAGTGTCTTTTGCTGTGACTGGATATAGTCCAAACGTACCATTGTTTTAACCATATTTTGTATTAAAACGGTAACTTCAAGAAACTGATCTTCACATTGTATTGTTAAGATTGTAGATTTCTTTTGAATATGTAGAAATTCTCTCTCAGCACTCCTACTTTCATCCCCACATGCCTTTTGGAATCATGTACACTAAATCACTGTGAGGTTACCAATCTGAAAACTAGAGAAAAATCATCCACCATAGAATAGTTTTAGTACAGAAAGTCTGTTATATATCATATGCTGAAAAATATTTGGACTCAGTTTCTTCATTGGTCTTAAGCGAGCACTTTGGAGAACAATAAATGTCTAAGGAGTCTTGGGGAGTGGGGGAAAGGAGTGCTAGTTTTATAAAAGTATGGATCCAGATGGACACTTTAGTAAAATCATGTGAGTGTAATGTGTGAAAGAGCATTGCATTATTTGCAGTTGTTTAAGCTTCAGAATTTGTGGTCTTAGTTATGAATGCAAACAGACTTCAGCACTTACTCTGAACATTGTTATATACATGGAAGGAGTTACAAAAGCACTTTTTGGCAAATAGAATGGGAATGCCCAATAATGCACATGTCTATTTTGGGGGCCCGTTATAGTAAGTCTGGTCAGAATTCTGGAGAAAGTTGCCTTTGGTATGGTAGTGTGGCAACTATATTTTCCGTCCTCATGGAACATATGGTTTCACTTAAAGCATGGTAATTGGTCTTTCTTTCACCGGGAACTCAGAACTGGGCAGGGACTTAGGGAGCTGATTACTGAGCTTTGAGTATTGGCTCAAAGTCTCTGGCTGGCCCACCAGTTGGTTATCTGGAGTTCTTATAAACTGTGCATTTTGATTTGCAAGTAGAGAAGCTATTCTGTTTATTCATTCAACTGACATTCACTAATGATTTCTTTGTACTTAGTATTGAGCTATGTATTACCCAAAACAAAACAAAACAAAACAAAAAATAAGACTCTTTCCCTGCCCTATGGAGCACACAGTCTAGTAGAGGGAAATAGCTTCACACATAAATAAGTGCAACAAAGTGTTGTAGGCTCAGTAAAAGCAATACTGCAGGGTGCAGAAGTAGGAGTGCTCCTTTCTACCTGCATTATCAGGTTAGGCTTCAGCCAGGAAGACGTCATGGAGAGACTGGTGGTAGATGTTTGCCAGGCTGGTGAAGTGGGGAAAGGTCTCTAGGCAGAAGCAGCAGAATGAGCAGTCATGACAATGTAAAACAACCTGGCAGAATATAGGGTGAGGTATAAGGACCATATAGGACAGAAAGATTGGTTGGTTATAGATACAGTGGAAACCCTAGAGAGAACTTTGATCCGTGAGTGGATGCCCCTACCCCTAAGCAGAAGAAAGCCCTCTACATTCCTGTCTGTTCCTCTCCTTGCAAATATGTTGAAGAGGTTAATTGTACTTTGCTAGAAAGGACAGTTCTGCCTCAGAGCTAGAGGCCTGGTCACTGGAGGTTTCACACTTCAAGAAGCTGCTCTGGGATTTAGGGAGAGCATGCTATAGCCTTATTTAACCTTATTACAAATTGCCAGCTACTACAGAGGGTGGAGGCCCTGGTTAAGTGGTTCTAAGAAGTTATACTCTCTGCCCAGGGGCCGTCTGTCCACTGGGGGAACGTTCCAAACAAAAATGGGATCTGTTTTGTTTCTTTTTTAATGAATGGAAAAATAGAATCTTAATAATATCTTATCCAGACTTTTTCACTAGTTTAGACTAAAGGTTTTTTGTGGTTCTAGGGTGAGTTGTATGTGTGTGTTTTACTAACGTAATCATTGTATTTTTACTGACACCTTGTGAAATACTTGATGACCTAGTGACCAAAGCATTATAATGTTTTTGGAAGCTAGTTTTAGGTGCTTTCCTTTAAAATTTCATTTCAAAATTAACATACAGTAAAACTGAGTGGCTTTTTTTGGTGGGGAGGGAGATATACTGTTCTATGTATAAAGATTTTGTATAACTACCGCCATAGTCAAGATACAGAAAAGTTTCTTTACCCCACAAAACTCCTCCGTGTTATCACTTTGTGGTTATACCTTCATCTTATCCCTAGCCACTCACCCACTGATGTATTTTCTGTTACTACAATTTTATATTATGGAGAATGTCATAAATGGAATAATTGAGTATGTAACCTTTTGAAACAGGCTTCTTTCACTAAGTGAAATGCCTTTGAGATTCATCCAAATTGATATATATATATATATATATATATATATATATATATATATAGTTTATTCTTTTTTATTGCTGAGTAGTATTCCATTATATGTTTGCTGATCCATTCACCTCTTGAAGGACATTTAGGTTATTTCCAACTTGGGGTGGTTACAAATAGAGATGCTATAAACGTTTATGTACAAGTTTGTGTGTGAACCTGAGTTTTCATTTTTCTATGGTAAATAACTAGGAGTAGAATTGCTAGGTCATATGATAGGTATATGTTTAACTTTATAAGAATCTTTCAAACTGTTTTTCATAGTAGTTGTATCATTTTTGCATTCTCACCTACATTGTATGAGAGTTCTAGTTGCTCTACATATTCAGCATCACTTGATATTGTCATTTAAAAAATTTTTTTTTAATTTTAACTTCTCAATATACATTGTAGTTGATTTTTGTGACCCTTTACCTGTTCCTCCTCCCCTCTCCCTCTTTCCCCTACCCCCCCCCCACATCATATCTGTTCACTTGTCTTAACAAGTTCAAGGAATTGTGATTGTTGTGTCTTCTTCCCCTCCCCCCTTTGTTTGTGTGTTTATTTTTAGCTCCCACAAATAAGTGAGAACATGTGGTATTTCTCTTTCTGTGCCTGAATTGTTTCACTTAATGTAATTTTCTCTAAGTCCATCCATGTTGTTGCAAATGGTAATATTTCATTTTTTTTATAGCAAAGTAGTATTCCATTGTGTAGATATACCACAGTTTCCTTATCCACTCATCTGATGATGGACATTTGGGCTGGTTCCAACTCTTGGCTATTGCTGCAATAAACACAGGAGTACAGGTATCCCTTTGGCATGATGATTTCCATTCCTCTGTGTATATTCCCAGCAGTGGAATAGCTGGGTCATATGGTAGATCTATCTATAATTGTTTGAGGAACCTCCATACCATTTTCCATATAGGCTGCACCATTTTGCAGTACCACCAACAGTGTGTGAGAGCTCCTTTTTCTCCACAACCTCTCTAGCACTTATCATTCTCAGTTTTTGGATATTAGCCATCCTGACTGGAGTGAGATGGTATCTCAAAGTGGTCTTGATTTACATTTCCTGGATGCTGAGTGATGTTGAGCATTTTTTCATGTGTCATGTTGGCCATTCGTATATCTTCCTTTGAGAAATGACTATTCAGCTCCTTTGCCCATTTTTTAATTGGGTTACTTGGTTTTTTTGCTGTAAAGTTGTTTGAGTTCCTTGTATACTCTGGATATTAATCCATTGTCAGATGTATATTTTGCATATATTTTCTCCCACTCTATTGGTTGTCTTTTCACTTTGTTGATTGTTTCTTTTTCTATGCAGAAGCTTTTTAGTTTGATATAATCCCATTTATTTTTCCTTTAGTTGCCTGTGCTTTTGGGGTCCTATTCATGAAATCTGTACCCACTCCTACTTCCTGGAGTGTTTCCCCTGTGTTTTCTTTAAGGAGTTTTATTGTTTCAGGATGTATATTTAATTCCTTAATCCACTTTGAGTTGATTCTGGTATATGGTGAGAGGTATGGGTCTAGTTTCATTCTCCTATGAATGAATATCCAGTTTTCCCAGCACCATTTGTTGAAGAGGCAGTCTCTTCCCCAGTGTGTAGACTAGCTGCCTTAGTCAAAGATCAGATGGCTGTAGGTGTATGGGTTGATTTCTGGGTTCTTTATTCTATTCCATTTATCCTTCTGTCTGTTTTTATGGCAGTACCATGCTGTTTTGGTTATTATAGCTTTGTAATATAGTTAAAAGTCACGTAGTGTTATGCCTCCAACTTTATATTTTTTGCTCAGGATTGCTTTGGCTATGCATGGTCTTTTGTTATTCCATATAAAAGTCTGGATAGTTTTTTCCATTTCTGAGGAAAATGTCATTGGAATATTGATGGGGATTGCATTGAATCTGTAGATAACTTTGGGTAATATGGACATTTTCGCAATGTTAATTCTTCCGATCCAAGAACATGGGATATCTTTCCATCTTCTTGTGTCCTCTTTAATTTCTAGTTTTTCCATTTCTGAGAAAAATGTCATTGGAATATTGATGGGGATTGCATTGAATCTGTAGATAACTTTGGGTAATATGGGGGGGGGGACAATGTTAATTCTTCCAATCCAAGAACATGGGATATCTTTCCATCTTCTTGTGTCCTCTTTAATTTCTCTCAACAGTGGCTTGTAGTTGTCTTCATAGAGATTTTTTTTTCCTTTTTGTCTTTTTTACTGACCGGTAACGGGACTGCAACCCTCAGTGTCGCGCCCGTACCGGGGACCGGCAACGGGATCGCAACCCTCGGTGTTGTGCCCGCACCACGCTCAGCCAGTGAGCGGGAACTGGTCTCCACATGGGATCCGAACCCTTGGCGGGAGCGCCGCCGCGCTCCCAAGCAGCGCACTCTCCAGTGTGCCACCGGGCCGGCCCCATAGAGATTTTTCATATCCTTGGTTTACTTTATTCCTAAGTATTTTATTTTTTGGTGGCTATTGTAAATGAGCTGGCTTTCTTGATTTCTTTTTCTGCATATTCACTGTTGCAGTATAGCAGTGCTACTGATTTTTGTGTGTTGATTATGTATCTTGCAACTTTGCTGAAATCATTTATCAACTCTAAGAGTTTTTTTTGTAGAGGCTTTAGGCTGTTCAGTATATAGGATCATATCATCCATAAACAGGAACAATTTGACTTCATCTTTTCCAATCTGGATGCCCTTTATTTCCTTCTCTTTTCTGATTGCTCTGGCTAGTGCTTCCAACATTGTGTTGAATAGGAGTGGTGAGAGTGGGCGTCCTTGTCTAGTTCCTGTTCTTAAGGGAAAAGCTTTCAACTTTTCCCCATTCAGGATGTTATTGGCAGTGGGCTTATCATATATGGCTGTAATTGTGTTGAGATACTTTCCATCTATATCTAACTTGTAGACAGTCTTTATCATGATAGAATGTTGAATTTTGTCAAATGCTTTTTCAGTGTCTACAGAGATGATCATATGGTTTTTGTCTTTGCTTTTATTGATGTGGTGTATCACATTTATTGATTTGCATATGTTGAACCAACCTCGCATACCTGGGATGAATCCCACTTAATCATGGTGTATAATTTTGTGTATGTGTTGCTGTATTCTGTTAGCTAGTATTTTATTGAGGATTTTTGATGTACCTTTGTCTGGTTTTGGTATCAGGGTGATGTTTGCTTCATAGCATGAGTTTGGGAGAATGGCTTCTGTTTCAATCTTTTGGAATAGTTTGTAGAGAATTGGTATCATTTCCTCTTTGAAGGCTTGATAGAACTCTGCAGTGAACTCATCTGGTCCTGGGCTTTTCTTTATTGGGGGCCTTCTGATAATAGCTTCAATCTCTTTGATTGTTATTGGTCTGTTCAGATATTCTGTATCTTCTTGGCTCAGTTTTGGTAGTTTGTATGTGTCCAGAAACTTATCCATTTCCTCTAGATTTTCAAATTTGTTGGCATATAGTTGTTTATAGTAGTCTCTAATGATTCTTTGTATTTCTGAGGTATCAGTTGTAATATCACCTTTTTCACCTCTAATTTTTGTTATTTGGGTCTTCTCTCTTCTTAGTTAGACTTGCTAAAGGTTTGTCAATTTTATTTATCTTTTCAAAAAACCAACTTTTTGTTTCATTAACCTTTTGTATTGTTTTTCGAGTTTCTATTTCATTTAGTTCTGCTCTGACCTTAATTATTTCTTTCTGTCTACTAACTTTGGGTTTGGATTGTTCTTGGTTTGTTTTTCTAGATCTTTAAGGTGAAGTGTTAGGTTGTTTATCTGCCATCTTTCTATTCTTCTGAAGAATGGCAATTAATGCGATAAATTTTCCCCTTAGTACAGCTTTTGCAGTATCCCACAGGTTTTGGTATGATGTGTCATTATTTTCATTAGTTTCAAGAGATTTTTTGATTCTTGTTTAATTTCTTCTTGGACCCATATGTCATTAAGTAGAATGTTGTTTAATTTCCGTGTGTTTGTATAGTTTCCACAGTTCTGTTTGTTATTGATTTCTAATTTTAATCCATTGTGATCTGAAAAAATACATGGAATAATTCCAATTTTTTTGAATTTGTTGAGACTTGCTTTGTGACCTAACATGTGGTCTATCCTGGAGAATGTTCCATGTGCTGATGAGAAGATTGAATATTCTGACATTGTTGGATGGAATGTTCTGTAGAACTCTGCCAAGTCCAGTTGGTCTAAAGTATTGTTTAGATCTTGTGTTTCTCTATTGATTTTTTGCCTAGATGATCTGTCCAATGTTGAGAGTGGGGTGTTCAGGTCCCCTGCTATTATGGTGTTAGCATCTATGTCATTCTTTAGATCTAATTGTGTTTGCTTTATAAATCTGGCTGCTCTGACATTGGGTGTGTATATATTATGATTGTTATGTCTTCTTGATGGATAGATCCTTTTATCATTATATAGTGGCCTTCTTTATCTCCTTTTTTTTTTTTTTTTTGTTTTGAGACCGGCAGCACCAAGCTCAGCCAGTGAGCGGTGACCGGCCATCCCCATATAGGATCGAACCCGTGGCGGGAGTGCTGCTGCGCTCCTAGTGCCGCACTCTCCTGAGTGCGCCATGGGCTCGGCCCTTTATCTCCTTTTATGGCATTTGCTTTAAAGTCTATTTTATCTGATATAAGAATAGTACTCCAGGGCCAGCCCAGTGGCGCACTGCTACAGTGCGCCGCTTGGGAGTGCGGAGGTGCTCCCGCCGAGGGTTCGGATCCCATGTACAGACCAGCCACTCACTGGCTGAGCGAAGTGCGGGCGCAACACCAAGGGTTGCGATCCCGTTGCTGGTCCCGGTCCGGTACGGGTGCGACACTGAGGGTTGTAATCCGTTGCCAGTCACAAAAAAAAAAAAAAAAAGACAAAAAGGAGAAAAAAAAAAAAGAATAGTACTCCAGCTCATTTTTCATTTCTATTTGCATGATATATCTTTTTCCATCCTTTCACTCTTAGTTTATGTGTATCTTTACAGATCAAGTGAGTCTCTTGAAGGTAGCATATTGTTGGGTCCATCTTTTTGATCCATTCAGTCAGTCTGTGTCTTTTGAGTGGGGAATTTAATCCCTTTACACTTAGAGTTATTATTGAAAGGTGTTGATTTATTCTGAGCATCTTATTGATTTTTGTTTAGATGTTTTGAGTACCTTTTGTTCCTTTCTAATTTTCTGTTTGTCTTCTGTATTTGTTGGTTTCTTGGGGTGGTAGATAAACTATTTTTTTTCTTCATTGTTAGCATTTTTATTTTACTGGTAGGTTTTGCTCTTTCTTGAGTATTCATGGCAGTGATGGCTGTTTTTCAGGTATCAAACCCAGTACTTTCTTGAGAATTTCTTGTAAGGATGGTCATGTGGTAGTGAACTCCCGCAGTTTTTTTCTGTCTGAGAAATATACTATTTGTCCTTCATTTTGGAAGGATAGCCTTGCTGGGTAAAGTATTCTTGGCTGGCAATTTTTGTCCTTTAGTATTTTGGATATATCATCCCATACTTTTGTTGCTTTTAGGGTTCCCGATGAAAAGTCTGATGTTATTCTGATTGGGGCTCCCTTATAGGTGACTTGCTGCTTCTGTCTTGCAGCTTTTAAGATTCTCTCTCTGTCTTTGAGTTTTGCCAGTTTGACTATAACATGTCTTAGAGAGGACCTTTTTGGGTTGAATATGTTTGGGGATCTTTGAGCCTCCTGAATCTGAAGATCTGTGACTTTCTCTATACCTGGGAAGTTTTCTATTATTTCATTGAATATGTTTTCAATGCCATTTCCTTTTTCCTCCCCTTCTGGAATACCCATGATTCGGATATTTGAGTGTTTAAGGTTGTCTGTTATCTTTCTTAGATATTCTTCAATTTTTTTTATTGTTTTTTCTTTTTTCTGGTCTGCCTCTGTTAATTCAAACAGCCTGTCTTCAAGGTTGGTAATTCTCTTTTCTGCTTGTTCTAGCCTGCTGGTTAGACTCTGTGTTGTGTTTTTTATTTTATTGAATGAATCCTTTAGCTCCACAAGCTCTGCTACATTCTTTTTCAGGGCATTGATTTCTTTGTACATTTCTTCTATCAGATCCTGTATATTTTTTCTCATTTCATTGTGTTGTCTAACTGAGTTTTCTTGTATCTCATTTATTTTCCTTAGAATTGTTCTAAATTCCTTGTCAGTCATTTCAAAGACTTCCTGTTCTATAGGATCTAAAGCTTGAGAGTTATTATTTTCCTTTGGTGGTGATGTACTGTCTTGATTTTTCATTTTCTGGTATCTTTCCTTTGGTGTTTAGTCATTGTGGCAGGGGGTATCACAGTCCACTTGTTCCACTCTGATGTCTGGCTTGGATCCTGAAGGGACTGCCAATTCTGGGCAGTGGGAACTAGCCTGGGCTGGGGGTTCTGTGGTGCCTGCCTGTTGTGGCACAGCTGACCCAGGGCTTGTGGGTCTAGTGGCTCTCAGGCCTCTCTGGGCAGCAGGGACTGACCTGGGCTGGGGGTCCTTCAGCATCTGCCTGTTCTGGCACAGCTGACTCGGGGCATGTGGGCCTGGCAGCTCTCAGGCCTCTCTGTGCGGTTGGGACTGGACTGGGCTGGGGGGTCCCATGTCACCTGCTTCTTCTGGTGCTGCTGACTTGGGGCATGTGGACCTCGCAGCTCTTGGGCCTCTCTGTGTGCAGGGACTGGCCTGGACTGGGGGTCCTGTGGCACCTGCCCCTTCCGGCACGGCTGACTCAGGGGTGTGAGCCTGGTGGCTCTCGGGCCTCTCTAAGTGGCATGGACTGACCTGGGCTGGAGGTCCCATGGTGCCTGCCTTTTCCAGCATGGCTGACTTGAGGTGTGTAGGCCTGGCAGCTCTCAGGCCTCTCTGGGTGGGGGGCAGCAGCCTGGGCTGGGGGTCCCATGGTGCCTGCCTTGTCCGGCACGACTGACTCGGGGTGTGTGGGCCCAGTGGCTCTCGGGCCTCTCTACGTGGCGGGGACTGACCTGGGCTAGAGGTCCCATGGCGCCTGCCTTTTCTGGTGCGGTCCCATGGTGCCTGCCTTGTCCGGCACGACTGACTCGGGGTGTGTGGGCCCAGTGGCTCTTGGGCCTCTCTACGTGGCGGGGACTGACCTGGGCTAGAGGTCCCATGGCGCCTGCCTTTTCTGGTGCGACCAACTTGGGTTGTGTGGGCCCGGTGGCTCTTGGGCCTCTCTAAGCAGCAGGGACTGACCTGGGCTGGAGGTCCTGTGGCACCTACCTTTTCCGGCGTGACTGACTCGGGGCTTGTGTGCCCCATGGCTCTCAGGCCTCTCTGGGTGGTATGCGCACTGGCCTGGACTGGGGTCCTGTGGCACGTGGCTCTTGCCTATTCTGGCGCAGATCTCGGGCCTCCTGTTGTTGCTTCTTAATAGTTGCAAATTGGTCGATTTGTGGGAGGGAGCGACACTAGGAACCGTCTACTCCACAATCTTGACCAGAAGCCTCTGATATTGTCATTTTTTATTTTAGCCATTATAATGTGTAGTTTTAATTTGTCTTTCTTCAATGGCTAATGATGTTGAACATCTTTTCTTTTCTTTTCTTTTTTTTTTTGATCGTTTTTTGAGACCGGCTGCACTGCGCTCAGCCAGTGAGCGCACTGGCCATCCTTATATAGGATCCGAACCCGCGGCAGGAGCACTGCTGTGCTCCCAGCACCACACTCTCCCGAGTGCGCCACGGGCTCGGCCCTGAACATCTTTTCATATGTTTAGTTGCCAGCCATATATCCTCTTTGGAGAAGTGTTCATTGAAGTCTTTTAAAATTTTTAATTGGGTTGTTTGTTTTCTTGTTGTTGAGTTCTGAGACTTCTTTATGTATTCTGGATACAAGTCCTTTTTGGGACAAGTTTTCTTTACAAAAGTTAAATGACTGAAGATGGAAAGGGGATGCAATTTCTAGTTATTGAAGTGGTTTGCTTATATTTCCAGGTAATTCTAAATCACAGTTTGTGCCTTATACCTTTTACCACTCTTTTTTTTTTTTCTCCTAAAAGATGACTGGTAAGGGGATCTTAACCCTTGACTTGGTGTTTTCAGCACCACGCTCACCCAGTGAGCAAACCGGCCATCCCTATATGGGATCCAAACCCGTGGCCTTGGTGTTATCAGCACCGCACTCTCCCGAGTGAGCCACGGGCCGGCCCCCCTTTTACCACTCTTAACCTTTTTCTTTAATAGTCAAGCTGGTCAGCACCACGCCCACCCAGTGAGCAACCGGCCATCCCTATATGGGATCCAAACCCGTGGCCTTGGTGTTATCAGCACCGCACTCTCCCGAGTGAGCCACGGGCCGGCCCCCCTTTTACCACTCTTAACCTTTTTCTTTAATAGTCAAGCTGTACTTTATGACACAGGGGGTTTTCTTGCAATTCTCCAGTGCCTTTTGGGATTTAGGAATGTTAAGCAATTGAATTGATGTGTTATGATCTAGTTCTCTGTAATCCTCTGTCTAGATATAAATTGCTCTTTTGGCAATGAGAAAAGATTATTTCCAGTGTGTGGCACAGTGAGTGGGGAAAGGGTAGAATTAAATGAGGCCCAAGAATTAGGCTAGGGCCTGATCATATAGGGCTACATATATGCATGGATTTTATTTCATGTTCAAGAGAAACTAATTAGAGTGTTTTGAGCAAAAAAATTTTAAAGATCCCTCTGATTACATTGTGGAATAGATTGGAAAATGGATTGTAGGGAGCCCAGAGAAGTAGAGGGACCAGTTAGTAGACTAAACTATTACCAGCCCTAGTTTAAGCCACCACCATCTGTCACTTGGATAACCATTTGAGATCTGTTTTTGAGGGAGAATTGGTAGGGTTTGCTTATGGTTTGGATATTGGAATATAAAAGAAAGTAAAGAAATTTAGGAGTGACTCTTAGATTTTAGTCCTGAACAACTAATGGATTTTGTTTTTATTTAGTAAGATGGGGCATGTTCCCCAAGAAACATGTTGAAATGAGAGAGGAATATAATCTCGTGTTCTGTTTGACTTTGATAAGTTTGAGATGCCTGTTAGAAAGCCAAATGGAAATGTTAAGTATACAGTTTAGATATAGAAGTCTGGAGCTCAAAGGGAGGTTTTTGGTTAAAGATACACTTTGGGGAATTATCACAATATAGATGGAAGGCTAAAATCACCTAAGGAGAGAATATTTGTAGAAAAGAGGCCTAGGAACTAAACCCCAGGGACATGTCAATATTTCGAAGTCCCAAAAAGTACTCAGTAAAAGAGACTAAGAAATTGGTGGTCTGAGAAAGAGGGGGAAAAGCAGGAGACTGGTATCCTGGAACCCAAAGTAGAAAAGTATTTCAAAAAGGGGAGAATTAGATGCTTGCCCAATTTCTTTCATCCATCCAGCAAATGTTCCTGAATTCTTTCACATGTAAGACTCCATGGATAGATCTAGCAGTGACCTGGACAAATAAAGCATCTGCCCACATAGAGTTTACATATATATCTTAAGGGATTCTGAAGGTGCATCCATATTCAGTTCTAATCCTTAAATTTTGGGAACCTGCCTTAATTATCACTCATGATTATTCCACAGTTCTCCCAATTTCTACAAAGAGCCATCAGTTTACTAGCATGGCAAGTTTGGTATGCAAATTCATGTGGTCCAGAATAGAAACCATTTAGTGTTATAGATAGATACATGGGTCACTTAAAGGCCAAATGAAATGCAGAGCAGTTGTAGTGTAGAGTTTACATGAACAGGTATGAATTACTTTCCTTCTTGGACTCAGCTTCTCCATCTGTAAAGTGAGGAGGAGGAACTAATTTATTTTTAAAGCCCTCTTTCGCTCTGAAATTTGATCGTTCCATGATCCAGAACCAAGTAATCAGAAAAGACATAATGACTGAGATATGTGACAAACACATCCACCCTCAAAGTCAGTAATACTCTTTTCAGTGAGAAACCTCAGTAGCCAAATCAACCTCTAAGTCAGTGTCTGATGATGGAAGCACAGGATTTTGACAGTTGGAAGCCACACCAGTGAAAGTTCCTGGGAGTCTCGTTGGAATAAATTTCAGTACAATTTTTTATACACATACTTTCCAAAAGGATATTTTGACAGCTCTGGTTTAACTGCTTGGTATAATTATTATGTATATTTTCACCTCTGTAATAGAGGCCTGTACATTAAACTCAAATCTTTAAAAGCAACTGTGACCTCTGGTTGGAGAAATAATAATCATAATAAAATACAACTAAATTTATAGATTTACCTCTTCATTTAAGTACTCTGCCAGTTTTTGTTTTTGTTTTTTAAACCTGTTTTAATCTCTTGGTTCTCATAACATTCCTGTAAAGTAGGTATTTTTATCTTTACAGATGAGGAAACTGAAGCTCAGATACATTAAGTCACACAGCTAAAATAGTGACTAATTGGGATACAAAGCTGTTGTTGCTTTTGCTTTTGACTTTATAATTACAGTAAAAATAAAACAAGCAAAAACCAAAAAACCTTGACAGGCAACTTACCGTGAAAGCTCAATAAATTTTGGTTGTCCAGGCAATACTCTCAGAACTGCAGGTAGATGTGAAGGGTAGCAGTGGGGCTGCTGAGGACTCAGCCAGCTATGTGAAGCTACTATAAGAAGGTGCTTTTCTGTACCTGACTGGTAGGCAAACCTGGTAGGCTCCAGGCATGCAAGAGTTAAATGCTCACTCAGGTGAATTACACCCCTTCCTCAAAGGCACTCTGAATTTTAGAATTTATGGAGCCCTTTCTCAAACACTCCTGTTTAGTCCTCATAGGAACTTTTCAGGGGGAATCATTGTCCACATTTTACTGATGGGTATCCTGAGACAAAGTGATTATATGATAATAGTAATAATAATAGCTTACATTTATTGAGAACTTACTATATTCAGGAACTTTACATGTATTGACTCTCTTCTAAGCACGTTACATATGTGGTAACTTAATCCTCACAGTAACCTCGTGATATAAGTATGATTCTTAACCCCATTTTGCAGATGAAGGAACTGAGGCATAGACTAAACAATATGGCCTAAGCAATATAGACTAAGCAATTGACATTCAGTAAATGTCAAAGCTGAGATTTTAATCCAAACAGTTTGACTTCATAGCTCATGCTCTTAATCACCATACTATGCTATGCTGTGCTGTGCTGTGCTATGCTATGCTATGCTATGCTATGCTATGCTATGCTATGCTATGCTATGCTATACTGTACTATACTACTTTTTGATATAGAGAGAAGTGACCAGCCTGAGATCATAGGCCTAGTTTAATCCTCACTAACTTTGTATAAAAGCTGGGAATACAGATGTGTAATGTAGGCCGTGGGCTTCTATCGATGTCCCAGTGCTAGAAGGGAAGGCCCATATTTCAATAGGCAGGAACATCAGGGTGACTCAAGGCAATAAACAGTCTGTGTTTTGCACAAAGACCCAGTTTATCATTACAAGATGTAAATGAGTCATCTTAGTGGTAAAACATGAAAAAGACTGAGAGGTTTGAGTTACAGTATGCTCGGGACTGATCGATAATATTAATGCATTATCCTTTTTGCAGTTGTAAAGTATATACTTTCACAAGTACATTATGGCTACCCTAAAGTTTATAAACCCTATTGTGTTCACTGAAAAACATAGTGTCCAAAAAAGAGTAGGTAGAAAGCTCCCTTCTCTGTTCTGTATTCAGCAAGCCACACTAGATTCTGAGCATCATATTTTCATATGGTCCTTCCAAGTAAGAACATGTCCAGAGGGGAAGGTAGATGACCAGTGTGGTAAGGGGACTGGAAATTGTACACTGTATAAGTCAGTTGTTGGGACTAAGGGTATTAACTGCAAAGGCTCTGAAACTCTTGGTGGAGAAAAGGAGGGAGTAGGCTTGTTCAGGTAGGGCAGTGTCCACAGATTAAATTAAGACCAGTATGTTTTTATTACAGTGAGTCGTATTTTAGTTTCAAATAAAGAAGTAAGCTTCTTCATCAATGAAGCTGTTCAAATCCATGTAAGAAAGTTACTCTGAAGGTACAGTTAACATTAGATAGAGAAGTTAACCATGGATCTCTTCCAAGGCCTCTTCAGTGATTACGCTTAAGACTAAATTCTTACTCCTTATCATGTATTCTTTCTGCCACCTCCTGCCTCTGATCAGAGTGGTATCTAACAAGTTTGGCATCTGGGAAGTAGATTGAAGTTCTGAAATTAGTGTCATAATTCATAGTATGACATACAAGAGACAAGTGTACACAAGATGTAGTCCTTTGTGAAATTTATATTCCTGGTGGAGGGAAAGTGTTAATATCTGCTTTTATTACTCAGTAATATAAAGAAATATTACAGTGACAATACATACTCACATATTGATCTTTTTAACACAAAAGTAGTACATACTACGCTAAAGAAAAAATACAGTAAAAATGTCCTCTTGTCTGTCTTCTGTGCCCTTCATTCTCCTTCCCCACCCCAATAATTGCTGGTAACAGTTTGTTGAATTTGCTTCCAAACTTTTATCCACCTATGTACCAAAATGTGCACATGTATGTTCATATGTATGTATGTTATATTTTTAAAAAACAGAAATGGGATCATGTCAGTCATGGTATCCTACAGTTTTTTCTCCCACTTTACTTTGGCTTTCTCTGACTACATGTAGATGTGTCTTATCCATTTCAAGTGATTTCCTATTATTACATTGTATACCTATGTTAGTTTACTTAACCAATCTCCTTTGGATTAATATTTAGATTGCCCAACTTTTCACTATTACAATGTAGATGCAATGTTTAAAAAGAATTCTGACACAAAATTGTGGAGGGAAGGCAGTGAACGTAGGTGTCAGAAAGATATGCCCTATGAAATACTCTTAAAAGGAGCTGTGAATGTTGGCTTCCTCAATAAATATTTCTTGCATGAAAGAGTAAGCTTAGGGAATTGTGGTGGGTGTCTTCTTCTGTGAAAGGCTGTCACATGGGGCCCCAGAGAATGGAGCTAGATCTAGTGGATGGAAGGTTACAGGGTGAAAGATTTCAAGTCAGAATTAAGGAAGAACTTAATAATAGTCAAAGCCATTCTGTAGTGGTGAGGTAATAAGTGCCTCATTTATGGAAGTATGCTAGTATTCATTCCTTAGGTTGGAGTAGATGACTCTTGATACCCCTTAAGCACTGCAGCACTGAAATTCTACCCTTGTAGGAGAAATTATGCTTTTACAGTACCCATCATCCAGAAGAACAGATAACTTCCTACTTTGTTCATTTACCATTTTCAGATGAATTACCTGGGGCTTGGGCTTTCAGAGATAATTTTTTCTCCAAAGACTTGATCCTGTGAGCCTTCTTTTTCCTCTCCAATGTCTCTGTTAGGATATCACATGTTGACAGCTATTTTTAGTTGGGAGTTTCAGCTTAATGTAACCTTGAAACATAAACTGTTCAGAACAAGTATTCCCAGTTCCTTCATGTGTTTTTGATCTGTATGACCTTGGGTAAGTCACTTCTCTGAGTTTTAGTACCCTTACTTGCAAAATGGGAGTTACTTTACCAACCAAACATTTTGGAAATGTTTCTCCAGCAATTGTTTCTACCTTTTTCTTGACCTCTTGAACTCTAGCTCTTTTCCTCCGTATTCCTGAAGTTGCCCTCAGATGATTCCTGATGATGATCAATGACAAGATCGGTATTAGCACCGTGCCAAGCCATCATCAGAGCCTGAGACAAAAGGAAAAATCTGATTATACTGATCTTTGTTTTCAGTTTATTGTGTTCTTGCATTAATTTTGCATTAATTTTGATTTTTAAAAATATTACCTTAAAATATTATTTATATTGATTACTGAGTGCTTTGGCATTCACTTAAATTTTGCAGAGGCGGTAGTCCAGCCCTGCCTATTACCTCATCTCTCAGCCTGTTCCCAGTTCATAGCCTCACTTTCTCTGCACTATTGACTGCCACCTCTTTTGTACAGTTCTGTTTCCTGGACTTCCTTGGCATTGCACTCTCCATGTTCTCCTTCCCTCCTAGAGCACCTTTTTTGGTCTCTTGTTGTTCTTCCTGACCTCTAAATACAGATAGGCTTTCTGTAAGGTCTGTCATAATCAAATTTCTCTTCATTACAAATAAGAAAAACTCATGAAACTTAACTAGCTGAAGCACTTGTGGAAGTTATTGGAAGGAAGCTGGGATAAAGCGTAGGACATATAGAAATACTGAAGAGTTGGGATTCAGGAGGGATGGCTGCAAAGTTATCCAGAGCTACAGCAACTACTCTCAGCCCCTCTGAAGGTATGTGCTATGGCACCCCTGCTTCACTTCATTCCCTCGCCCTTGTCACCACCATTACCACATAGACAAGCATCCTCTGCTTTTCTGAGTCAAAGCCATCTCACTGGCCACATTCACAGTTCCAGTTTCATCAGAAGGTAGCAATCCCTTTGTCTCCATTCTAAAAATCTTGGGAACAGAGAATTTCACTGACCCAGCCTGGGCCATTGTCTTTTTCCAGTCCAAACAGCAGTGGCCAGAATCCATCCCTGGTCCCATCAATTTGTCTAGCAGTGTAAACCTGGGGCCTCAGAGGCAGGGCAGTGGCTGTTTTCAAAGAAAAAGTTGCTGAGAGCTGAGCAGACAGCCAAAAGACATCTATTGCAGATTCTGCTCTTTCTCCATACACTGTCCTCTGGCAATCTCATCCATGCCTACAGTCTCCCTACAGAGGACTCCCTCAGTCTAACTCCAGAATCGCATGTCTTAGTGTTCATTGTGGCCCTCTTTACCTCACTGTGCCTCAGATACCACACTCCTAGAACACATTTAAATACCTACAGCCAGAAAGCCACTTACAAAAGGGCTATACTATTCCCTCTGGCTAAAATTCCCTTTGACATACTTCTGTTCCAAGGCTCAGTTCAGGTGATACCTCTTTTAGATAATCTTTCTTTCTGCCTCCACATCTAGTTCAAGAAGCACTTACTTCTCTGTGCCCACTACATCTTCTCTTTCTAGTTTAGTGTTGACTGCTCTGTATTGAAATTATGGGACTGATGTCTCTCTGTTCCACTACTGTGAGACATATGAAAGGCACACAGGAGCACTCAAATATTTATTCAGTAAATAAATATCAAGATGATTTAAAGCAAAAATGTAATAATTATTAAATAGTGAATCAGTTTCTTATTTTATACTAACAACTCCAAAAATACTTATTTGTTTATATAGTTATAGTGGATGGGTCCAAGCTATCTATTAATGAAATGTCTGTCTGTATTTTTTTTTTCACAGAGAAAAAATTAAAATTTTTCTTCAGATTCAACCAACTCTTTTTTTAAGTGAACAAGGAATCTTTAAAAGTTCCCAGTGACAGCCCAAATAGGGCAAACTGTAGATTTGCAGGTTCTTTTCTCCAACTAGAAAACCTAAATTTGTAGTGACTATGAAAACTGTTCTTTCCCCCCCACAAATAGAACTTTGATACCTAATTGAAAGATCCCTACGTATAGGAGACTGGAAGGAACTAGGGACTGTGTTCTGAATTTTTATTTTCTTGCCCCCACCTTCATTTGGGATGTTTAGTGATGGGGTAGCTTTTGCCTTGCTTCAGCTAATTGTAATTTGTGAATTATTTTATCTTTGTTTCCAGGCCTAAACAGTTAATGACATCAGTAACATTTAAAAAATCTTTTTCCCATCTTTTATTTAATGATCAGTAAGGATAACTGCCAGTCATTCAGTTCATACCAATCTTGTGAATCATTCACCTGTTTTCATTCAAATAATGTCATTTTTTAGAAGTGTCCTCTGAGGAATTCCATGTGTGGCTTCTGTAAATGAATTTCTATAGTGGTATATGCCATGGAGTAGCAGTGGTATGTGAGTGGAGGTAAAATCCTATGATTTTTACTAATGTCTATTTAAATTCTACATTTGCAAGTGAAATTTTGAGGGTACCTGTTCCTAATTTCAGTTCTGCCACACCACCCAAGGCCTTCATTTCAGGTGGTGGTAATCTATGAAACTGAGTGGAGTCGGTACTTAGAATGTGCAACTGATCAGGAAGTTGGAACCTGTAATCCAGTTGAGACAGATCCCCTTTGTTTTAAATACCTTTTAGCCAGGCAAGTTTTAGATTGCCTTGGTTGTCAGTATCATTTTGGTCAAGTGAGCAGCTATACTCTCCATTTCCTAAATCTGGCCTTCATCACAGTCTGAAAAGCAGGTTTTGATAAAAATCAGTTTTCAAAATGTAATTTGTGTAACCTGAGCCCTTGGAATGGGTAAAATGCCCTTCTTGGGGTAGGGGAAGGTATTTTTACAATAGCAGGGCTGAGTAGAGGTATGAGCCTAAGAGGCCTTTTTATAACAGGTTTTGGTGTTTATTTAACCAAAATAAAGTGGAACTGGTTGTTAATATGAGGGTGTGTAGTTCTCATAGGGTAGTGAGAATACATAGTTAGCTCTTTGTTTCACAAATTTTGTTATGACTTCTGTTTCTTTAAAAAAAAAAAAAAAAAAAAAAAAGGAGCAGCAGCACTGAGGCTGTCATCAGACTTGATACCTCCTGTACATCCTTCTCTTTTCCCATCCTCATAGGAGGTAGTTTGGTATAATGGGAAGTCTGAGTCTGTCTTTGGAAAAGTAGTAAAGTTGAAATGCAGTTCTATCACTAACTTGCTGTGCAACCTTGGGTGAATCACTTTACTTTTCTGACTCTGGGCAAGTCACTTAATTTTTTCTTAATAAAAATAAACATTTTTATTTTTCTTACCTATTTTAACTTGTTTTACTTTTCATGCAAGTTTTTATTTTGAAAACATGCCTGGATTACATTTCATTCTTTTAAAAGTTTTTGTTTCTGTGTTTATCTCCTTTAAATGCATATGAATCTCTCCTATGTTAATAAAAAATAAAATAAGTTTGGGCCGGCCCGGTAGTGCGCCACTTGGGAGCGTGGTGGCGCTCCCGCTGAGGGCTCGGATCCCATGTGGAGACCGGTTCCCGCTCATTGGCTGAGCGTGGTGCGGGCGTGACACCGAGGGTTGCGATCCCATTACCAGTCAGTAAAAAAAAAAAAAAAAAAAAAAAGACTAAAATAAGTAAAATAAAATAAGTTAATAAAACCCAAGCATTTGCTTGAATCTGTTGCTGCTTCCTACAAACTGTTTCTTTGTCACTATTTGAACGTATTGTTATCTATATCTAATTGTTTTATTTCTTTACCAGTCACTTATTTTTAACTCAGTATAATTTTTGTCCTAATCAGTTCACTGATAGTGTTCTCAGTAGTGACCTTTGAGCCTTTTCTTAGTCCTTACACTTTTTGGTCTGTTACATTTGGCAGTGCTGTCTTCTTTGTGAAACCCTTTTTGTCGGGACCCCATGGGCGCCTGAACAGGGACACACCCTGGCAATATGGCACCCTTCCTGGTTCTTCTCCGCAGTTAACAAGCTCGCTGGTGCCAACACCCAAGCCCACCCGTGCCAAACTTCAGCCAGTCACAGGTCAAGGCTCACCTCCTGCCCAGCCCCGTCCAATCAGTTACCGCCCCTTCCACTCTCTCTCCCGCCCGGAGCACAGCACCCTATAAATTTACGCGCAGTCCTTGAATAAAGCGGAACTTCTCTGGCGAACTGTTAGCCCGGGTCTCGCGTACTTCCTTCGTCCGTGCATCCCCTTCACTTTTGTTCCTTATCCTTCTGATAATTATGAATTTATTTTCCATTTTTTTCTTCTTTGACCATGTCATCTCACTTTACTTCCCTAACTTTTCTCCTTCTTCTCTCTATGTCTTGGTTTTATTCTGCTGCTGCTTCTCCACACATCCCCTCTTCCCTTGGAGTTCTGATCTGTTCCCATAACTCCAGCTCCTCCATGTGTCGATAACTCCCAAATCCTTCATTCTAGCCCTAACTGCTGTTCCCTAAATAGCTGCCTTTAGAGTATTTCTGCTCAACTCTCCCATTGTCCTCTCTTAAACTAAAGCCATTGATTTTTGCCACTCACTCAGCTTTTGCTTTCCACTTTTCTGTTAGTGATACCACATTTCTCACAGCCACCTTGGTTTAGAGCCTCGAGTTCTTTTTTTTTGGGGGGGGGGAGATGTTAAGATGGAAATGTTTATTAGTGAAAGGGTGCACGGATGAAGGAAGCACGTGAGACCTGGGCTGACAGTTCACCAGAGAAGTTCCACTTTATTCAAGGACTGCGCAGTATATTTATAGGGAGCTGCATTCCGGGTTTGGATAGGGGGTGGATGGGGCTGGGCGGGGGGTGAGCCTTCACCTGTGACTGGTTGAGGTTTGGCGCCGGCGGGCTTTTACTGCGGAGAAGAACCCGGAAGGGTGCCATATTGCCAGGGAGTGCCTTCCCCCTCCCCCTCCGCTTGAGTGCCCACGGTATCCTTACCATTAGATATCCAAAATACCAAATAAGAAATTGGATGGTTACAGTTCAAGAGAGATGGGATGGAGACAGAAATCTGAGTCTTCAACATAAATGATATTTAAACCCACAAAACATAGGTGGTCTCATCAAGTCAATGAGTGTAGAGAAATCCAAGAACAAAATCTTGGAAAAAGAGGAGGAAACAGCAAGAGACTGAGAAGCAAGATAGCACACCCTTGCATAATGGAAGCTAAGTAAAGAAAATGGTTCAAGGAAGGAACAGTCAACCCTGTCAAACAGTACTGAACATCCAAGGAGGAAGAGGACTGGACACCATTGCTGACCTTGACATGTAGTTTCACTGGAATGACAAGCCTGGAGTGTTTAACAGTAAAAAATGGAAAAGCTTGTCAATTCCTTTGAGGAATTCTACTATTTAAACAAAACAAAACAAAACAAAACAAACAAAAAGCAGAGAGAAATGGAACAGTAACCAGAAATAGAAATGGACTGGGATCCTGAGTCACAGGAGATTTTTTTCTTTTAAGATTACCTAATTGTATTGTTTCAGAACAAGCAAGGAAATCCCATAATGTTCTCTCTCAATTGTTTCTACCTACCAGAAATTACTTTGCAAACAAAAAAGACTTTCAGCTAATAGAGGGTCAGGGCATTTAACTCTTACATGCTAGTGTGAAGTTACTACGTGTAATATACACCTCATTTAGCCCACAAGGAAGGAAATATACTTGTAACTTGCCCAAGGCTGCCCCCACACAAGATGCTCTAGAGAAAAGGCAAACTGCAGACTCACTAGTTGCTTGCTGTTTTTCAAAACAGTTGTTGGGTGAAATCACAAGAAATTTCCTTCCTGCTAAGCTGTATATCATGAACATTTTCTAATTAGGTATGCAAACGTGTGTATGTAATACATGTGCTAATTTCCTAAGTGAAATCCTGCAGAACATCTGACTCAAAGTGCACTTTGCATTATCAAACAGGAAGAACCAGAGGGAAGAAGGGGAATGCATGACAAAGTGTCTTTACTTTTACTTTTAAATGATTATCAGTACACCAAATAATAGCATGTTAACAAGTTCTTGAATTCTATCATCTAGTAATTTTGATTAAGAGAAACTAAGAGCAGCCTAAACAATTATACTAGTATTCATTGTTCTGATTCTTAGCAAGAATGGACTACTTTAAGGCTGGCTGCTGCTTCACACAGGTTACAAATAACTATTTATTACTTTTTCATAGATAAACCCGTGGCCTTCAAGAAAGTAGTAGGGAAAAAATTATTTAATCCCTTTCTTTCTTCAAAGGGTTCTTTTTTTTTTTTTTTTTTTTACTAGATCTAAGAAAGAAGTCAACGTTGATATATATGTTGTTTGAGCTAAAAAATATAGGAAAACAGACAATGTATACTCATTAAATTCTAACAAATATGAAGTACAAAGATCTTTGGATAAGTTCCAAGTGTGTACAAAGAAGCTAGATTTGCTACTCTCCAAAAAGTGAAGGGACCTACTATATAACATACAAAAATAATTTAACACCTTTTCTTAAGAATGTAACTTGAGCTTTGCTAAAGCTTCATATTCCATGAAGGCATCTAAAATGCCAATCCATGGAAAAGGTGCTTCTTTCTTCCTCTCCTATCCATTTGTGCGGTAGTTTTCATGGATTTCTGGCCGGATGTCACAGACAGAGGCCAAGAGGTTATCCAAGACTTCATCTCTGTTCTGCCAAAAATAGGTCTGGAGGTTGGTCATCTTCTCCTGGGTCTCTCCACTTCAGTGCTGCAACTGCCATGTGATTTGCAGCTTCCTTGGCCATGAACTCTCTCCCTCTGAAGGCAGTACTGTGCAATTTCAGCCTGAGCTGCTGCTTTGTCCTGCTTCAGCCTTCGGTTCTTTCGCTTACGGGCCTTGGGCACCTTCTCGGTGGCCCACTTCTCCGCCTGAAGCAGCTGCTGGATCCCTTGCGACTGACTGGTCATGGCTGCGGCGACTCTGAGGCCAAGGTGAGGGGCCTAAATCAGATCGACAGCTGTTCGGGTCGCCAGACCCCTCAAGTTCATTTTTGACTATTTCCTATTCCCTTCTCCCCTCACCTCTCCTCTGCAGTCCAGTCAGTCAACACGCCCTCTCTAGGCTCCCTAAGTTTTCTTTTTGCTTCACTCAGCCATTCCTTAACATTCCTAGATGCCCATGCCGTTCATCTTTCCTCTCTTTCACACCCTATGCATCATTGTGAGATTAATATTCATAAAACACTGCTTCGATCCAGATATATCTCTATTCAAAAATCTCAGTAGCCTTCTCTCAGTAGTATAATATCTTGCAGTCTATTTTAAGCTAGTTTTTTAGACTTATCTTTCAGCACTCCTCTGTAAGATCTGTCTACTTAACATAATGTTCTGTGCAGTTCCCTCAGACACACATTGCATTTGTTTTCCTTCCTTCTGCCATTGCCAATGTCATTTCCCTTTCCTGGAGTGCCTTGCTACCTTTTGTTTTTAACCTTTTTATTATGAAATATTAACACTTAGAGAAAATTACATGAAAGACAAATTTACAGCGTAATGAATTACTGTAAAGCAAGCACCACTGAGGACAAAAAATAGACCGTGCCAAGATCCAAAACCTTCTCTCCACCCCCATAACTCTCTTTCCCTTCTTTGCCTGTTTGTTTATTTTTTAACTTAATACAAATGCAGTCCTACAGTATATATTCATTTCTTTCTGACTTCTTTCATCCAACATTGTTGGTACCATTCATCTCTGTTGCAGTAGTTCAAATATCTTTACTGTTGTATAGTATTCCACTGTGTGAATATACACTATTTATCTGTAGTAATGTTGATGAACATTTGGGTTATTTCTAATTTGGGTCTTTTACAAAGCATGCTGATACGAATATTCTTGAACTTGTCTCCTGATACGTATGTGCACACATTTCTGTTAGATATATACCTGGGAGTGTGTCCTAGGATCAGTATATGTTCAACTTTAATAATGGCACTGTTTTCCATAGGGGTTATATCAATAAACCCTCCCAACAACAATATATAAAAGTTTTTCTACATTGCCACCATAACTTAAATTCTTTTTTAATTTTAGCCATTCTCATTGATGTGTAATATCTCATTGTGGTTTTAGTTTTCATGTCCTTGATCACTAATAGGTTGATTGGTTTGAACATCTTTTCATAAGTATATTGCTTATGTGGATTAGCCACCTTTGTGAAATGCCTGTTGAAGTCTCCTGCCCATTTTTCTACCAGGTTGGCTTTTTCTTGTTGATATATAGTAGTTTTATATATTTTGAGCATGAGCTCTTTGTAGGTTATATGTATTGCGTATGTTTTCTTCCACACTGTGGCTCGCCTTTTCACTCTCATAAAGTTCTTCATTTTAATGTAGTCCAAGTTTATAAAGATTTTCTTTTATGGTTAGCACTTTTTGTAGCTTGTTTTAAAAGTCTTTCTGGCCCAAGCTCATGAAGATATTCTTCTTTATTACCTTCTGAGAGAAATATTATTTTGCCTTTGATATTTGGGTCTTCAAACTACTTGGAATTAAATTTTTTTGTGTGGTGTAAGGTAGAATCATGTTTCATTTTTTTTTCCATATAGATATCAAATTGTCCCATCACTGTTCCTTGAAAAGATTTGTATTTTCCTCACTGCTCTGCAGTGCCACCTTTACCATAAGTTTAATATCCGTATGTGCATGGTTATATTATAGGGTTCTCCATTCAGTTCTTAGGTCTATTTGCCTATCCTTGAGTCAGTAAAACATATCTTGATTACTACAGCTTTAAAATAAATGTTGATATATGGTAGACTGTCTTGTTTTTCTTAAGTATCTGCTATTATTATTCTTTTGAATTTTCATATAATTTTAGAATTAGCTTGTCAAATCATACACACACACATACAAACTGTGGGGATTTTTTTTTTTCTAACCGACAAGGTGATCGCAACCCTTGGCACGGTGTTGCCTGCGCCACACTCAGCCAGTGAGCGCACCGGCCATCCCTATATAGGATCCGAACCCGTGGCCTCAGTGCTACCAGCGCAGCACTCTCCCGAGTGAGCCATGGGGCCGGCTCCAAATTGTGGGGATTTTTAATGGGACTTTACTAAATCTATAAATCTTTATAGTAGTGATTATTCTAATCCGTGGACATCGTGTCTCTCTCCATTTACTTAAATCTTCCTTGATTTGTCTTTGAAGTATTTTATATTAAATAAGTGTATTACAGTTTCTCCATAGAGATCTTGTATGTCTTTATTAGATTGCATCTTAAGTATTTTATATTGTTTGATGCTATTGTAAACAGCATCTTTAAAAATTTTCATTTTCTGTTGCTGGTATAGAAATGTTGATTTTTTGTATATTTCTTATTTTGTCTGCACCGACTAGAATCTCTCTTACATTGTTGAATAAAGGTATTAATAATAGGCTGTTCTTGTCTTATTTCCACTCTTAAAGGAAAAGTCCTTTTTATTTTTTTTAACATTTCACCACTAAGTATGATATTTGGTAATATTTGTTATAGTTTTCTTTAGATAGGTTTTATTATATTAAACAAGTTTTTTCCTATTCATGATTTGATAAGTGGTTTATAGTGTTGAATTATATCAAAGCTTTTTCTTTTTTATTAAAGCACCATTTATACTTTATTTAAGATGGATTTAAAAAAAAATACTTACTGGGATGTTTCGTAAAGTTGTAAATTTTATCTAACAAAGCTGGAATTCCAGTGAAGTACATAACACAGTCTTTCATGGTAACTTTATGTACAAGATAGAGAAATACAATCTAGACTAGAGCATGGGATTTTTAGAGCATAACCTATCCTATATGATTCTATAATGATGACTACATGACATTATACATTTGGCAAAACCCATAGAACTGTACAACACAAGAGGGAACTCTAATGTAAAATGTAGTTAAAAATAATATATCGGGCCGGCCCGTGGCTCACTCGGGAGAGTGCGGTGCTGATAACACCAAGGCCTCAGGTTTGGATCCCATATAGGGATGGCCGGTTAGCTCACTGGGTGAGCGTGGTGCTGACAACACCAAGTCAAGGGTTAAGATCCCTTTACCGGTCATCCTTTTAAAAAAAATAAAAAATAAAAAAATATATCAATACTGGTTCATAATTATAACAAGTGTACCACACTAATATAAGATGTTAATAATAGGAGAAACTGGAGGGGAGTAGTATGTGAACTGTGTACTTTCTGCTCAATTTTTCTGTAAACCTAAAACTTCTATAAAAATAAAGTCTATTTTTACTTTAAAAAAAAAAGGAGAGAGAGAAAACTAAAAGTTGAACAACTGTTTCTAGAAGGCTAATAATTAAGTCCGATTGGGGAAAGGACTTCAGTGGCTTGCCGGAAGGCCACATTCTGTTTAATATTGTTTCAAGGATAGAAATGAAAATAATGTAACAGTGACCATACATGCAGAAAAAAAGGAAATGGAAGAAATAACTGGTATACTAGGTGGCAGGACCCAGATCCCCAAAGATTTCAATAAACCAGAATGGCATACAGAATTTATTATATAAAGATAAAATTGATCAAGGACAAATATAAAGTCCTTCCCTTGGGTTCAACATTTAACTTCCCAAGAATGGAATAGGAAAGACATCATCACAAATAAGGATATGTGTGATAAATACTTTAGGTTTTAGATGTCTGTGAACCAGTTGTGAATTAAGTGGGAAGGGGGAGGGGAGGGGTTGGAAAGAAGGTACTGAATTCTTTTTTTTTTTTGGTCTTTTTTCGTGACCGGCAACGGATCGCAACCCTCAGTGTCGCGCCCGTACTGGACCGGGACCGGCAACGGGATCGCAACCCTTGGTGTTGCTCCTGCACCTCGCTCAGCCAGTGAGCTGCCGGTCTGTATGTGGGATCCGAACCCTCGGTGGGAGCGCTGCTGCGCTTCCCAAGCGGCGCACTGTAGCAGTGCGCCACCGGGCCGGCCCGAAGGTACTGAATTCTAATTCCAGCTCCACTCTTGACTGGCTTCTGTAATCAAGATTAAATTTCTTTACCTCTTTGAGCTTCAGTTTTCCCATTGTAAAATATGTAATATGTCATAGAGGTTCAGTAATTATAAAATGTATGTGCTTCCTGGTGTTGGTAGCTGCAGAAACACATAACATAAGCAATCTAATTCAGTCTTAAATTGTATTAAGAAAAACAAACCATTCAGTTCTGGAGATACTTTGTTTAAGGAGAGATTTTGATACTATATGATTCATTAAAAATAAGAAATGAGAGTAGAAGCTATTTTTTAAGTCTATTCTAGTAAGGTTCTGGTTTATAGTATAATCATATCTAATAGATTATTGAAGGTTTTAATTTAAAATTAGAAAATTTTAAATTCTTTTAAAGACAACCATGATTTCCTGACAGTGTTCCATGCTCTATTTCCAAGACTTTTCAGCAGCTTAAGCCCAGCACTCTAGGAAATCCCATCCCGAATATAGTGGGTGCTATTTTGACACCACTTGTTTTGCCTATTTGCCCTTACCTGACTTAGTTTTTAAAATTTGCTATTATAACTTTGCTCTAATGTTTACCTTGAGCTTCCTTTGTGTTTTCAAAAGGAAAAGAAAAGGAATAATCATTATACCAGGGCTACTTTTACAGGATAATTTTTCTTTTTTCTTTTTCTTAATAGTTTTTTTTAGTTGCAAATGACCGAAATTCGTTTTAGTTAGCTTAAGAAAAAAAGAGGATTATATTAAAAGAACATGGGAATGTCAATTGGTCATAGATTGTCAATTTGCTATTTGCTCACAGTTAGGAAGTCCATCAAAACCTTAGAAAAGTCTGTATGTAGGAACTGTAGTGTCCTCAAGAACCTGGCAATTTCTCTCTCCATATCTGTCATTCTCTATTTCACTGGTCATATAGTCTCATATATCTGCTATTTCACTGATCGTATAGTCTCATATATCTGCTTCTCTCTGCTATTTGCTGTGTGACTTTGGACAAGTCTTAATACATCTATTTCCCAGTCTGAAAAAAATGCTCCTCAACTTACAGTGCGGTTACATCCTGATAAACCCATACTAAGTCAAGAATGTGTTTAATACCCTGGTAAACCCATGGTAAAGTAAAAAAATTGTAAGTTGAACCATCATAAATTGGGAGCCATCTGTATTAATTTCTTGAACTGTTGTACCAAATTACCACAAACTGAGCACCTTAAAACTACAGAAATTTATTCTTTCACAGTTTTGGAAACCAGAAGTCCAGTCAGTATCACTGGGCAGAAATGAAGATATTGGTAGAGCTGCGCTCCCTTTGGAAGCTCTAAGGGAGAATCTATCCCTTGCCTTTTCCAGCTTCTGGTGACTGCCAGCATTTCTTGGCTTGTGGCCAGTTTCTGCCACAGTCTTCACATCACACTGTCCTCTATATGTGTGTGTGTCTTCTCTTCTGTTTTTGTCAAATCTCCCTCTGCCTATCTCTTGTAAAGACACTTATTATATTTAGGCCCCCTCCATATAATCCAGAATAAGCTCCCTAACTGGGGGAAAAAAACCCACGAAAATCTTTACTTGATCATATTTGCAAAGACCCTTTCTCCTTATAAGCTCCCCAACTGAAAAAAAAAAAAAAAATGAAAATCTTTAATCGTATCTGCAAAGACCCTTTTTCCTTATAAGGTAGAACTTACAGGTTCCAGGAATTAGAACCTGACACACAGACACACAGACACACAGACACACACACACACACACACACACACACACACACACACACATTATTAGTTTACTTCAGATGGCAATCATAAAGACTTATCTCAAAGTTGGCATATAATAAGGACTCCATACATGCAAGCCTCCTTCCTTCTCTGTATCCCACCTAGATATATCACCATGACCCTTCTTTAACATTTGCTCTCAAATGCTTTTCTTTTTAGGAATATCATTATCACATTATGTGTGGACTTGCTAGGATAATAATAATAGTGAAAATAATAGTTAACATTTATCAAATGTCTTTTGTAGCCCAGTCTCTGTGATGAGTACTTTATCCATGATATATAGATTTATTTATGTCCTAGCGAAGGGTTTGGACACAGAATACATATCTTTCTAGAATGTAAACATCACCAGGGACTTTTGTCCACTGCTCTATTCATGCCTTAGAACAGTGCCTGGAATAGAATAGTTGCTCAGTAAATATCTGCTAGATGGATGGCTTAGTTGGTCATGGTTAAAATTTCTTCATTTGTTTACTATTACAGCTATCATTTATTGGGTGTATACCATGTGCTAGGCACTTCCCATATATTGTCAGTAATCTTTACCACCTTCCTACAGGGTAGAACTGATGAGCTATGGATGCAGAAGGTAAGGGAGAGGGAGGAGTCACAGATATTTCTTAGGTTTTTGACTTGGATCTGGTCCAAGTGATGATGAAACCCAGGGGAAAAGTATGAGTTCTTTTTTTTAGATAGGCTGTGTTTGTGGTATCTGCAAGTAGATTGAGGGATCTCTTCCTGGGACAAAAGTTCCAGAGATGCCTCCTGTTTGGCAGTTAGCCTGGAGATGGTGGCGTTCTTGATCTACCCAGAGCAGGGGTGCCATTATTTCTACTGTGCTCTAACTTGAACTTGTTCAGTTTCTGTTCCAGATGATCGGGCTGAACAACGAACCTGTCTCATTTGTGGGGACCGCGCTACAGGCTTGCACTATGGGATCATCTCCTGTGAGGGCTGCAAAGGGTTTTTCAAGCGGAGCATTTGCAACAAACGGGTATATCGGTGCAGTCGTGACAAGAACTGTGTCATGTCTCGAAAGCAGAGGAACAGGTGCCAGTACTGCCGCCTACTCAAATGCCTCCAGATGGGCATGAACCGGAAGGGTGAGTGGTGCTCATGGCTCTCACTGCCCACCCTTCACCCATCACTTTACCTTTAGTGTCACCTATTATACTTTGGAGTTATTCATTTCCCAAGCCTGCACTATATGCCAGGCCTTATAGTGTGTACTAATAACCCCAAAATGAATCCGGCGCAGTTCTTGCCTACAGGAACCTCACATGAGAAAGACTGGTGAGATGTTAAGGATTCTATGGGAATGAATGCATAGGCTTCATGTGGCAGCACCCCAGTTAACAATCAGGTCCCAGCTGGGTTTAATACACTTCACTAGTTCTTTCAGGGGATAATGACAGGAAGCAGGACTTTGGATGGAAAGGCAGGAGGTCCCCTGAGTGTGGTATCATTTTGTTTGCTAGAACCATGGCATACTCAGAAGCTAGGTATGCTCAGAAGTTTGTGTCCAGGTTGGTGGTGAGTTTGGTATTTATTGGGAAGCTTTCCAAGAGCCATCCCCCTGAAATGACATGAATAAAGCAATATTCTAATAGGATTAATATGAAGGGCAGCTTTGAAGGATGGATTGGGGTAGGTGAAGCAGAAAAGTTAACTAAAAGGTTTTTAGAGGAGTCCAGAAGAAAGATGCTAAAGATCTGACGGAGGGTTGGGGGACTGGCACAGGTGGGGAGGTGTTGTGGAAGAAGCTCCCCTGACAGGAGTTGGTGACATACTGAGTATTGGGCAGCACCAGAAATTGAAGCTGAGAGAATTTGGATTAAGAGTAATGTCTCTTGGGCCAGCCCGGTGGCGCACTGGAGAGTGCGCCGCTTGGGAGTGCAGCAGCGCTCCCGCCGAGGGTTCAGATCCCATGTGGAGACCGTTTCCGCTCACTGGCTGAGCGCGGTGCGGGCGCAGCACCGAGGGTTGCAATCCCATTA